>NW_027150965.1:255625-485318 GCF_018691715.1 Phytophthora cinnamomi
CCCGCCAATCGCGTGGAAACTCTAGCGCGCTCGCCGCATCCGACCGTGCTTCCTCGCCTGCGCACAGTTCTTACGACGCTGCGTACGAGGTTCGCCAGTCCAACATGCCAGGACCCAGAAGAACCTGCTGTTGCCACTCAGCAAGCGCGTCACGCCACGTCCGACGGTACCCGGCACGAGCGCTCCTGACAGCCGTCTGGGTCGAATCCTACCGACTGTAGTGTGACTGGGAGAAGCGCCAACGACCAACCGACGTTGTGGCTTGATCCACATACATGCGTGTGCGGCAGCTGGTGGAGGTGTGGAACGGCGCAGAAGGCAGCACAGCGAGATGGAGAACGGTCGAGATTGTGGCAGGTAAAAGAGCTTCCTGTCCGGGAATTGAACCTCGGGTCACCCGCGCAGTGCAGGCGGGTATACCAACCACTATACTAACGAGAATCCGTACATACACCAACAACCAAACACACTCGCAACCAAAAAATACCGCTTTCCCACATAAATACGCATCACACACACGCTCACACACATCTGCCCGACTCCGCTACGGCTGCGCCACACACCTCACCTATCAAACGACACCATGTCAATCGCGTGGAAACTCCTAGCGCCGCCGCACTCGACCAGTGCTTCTCGCCTGCGCACAGCCCCTTACGACGCGTACGAGGTTCGCCAGTCCACATACAGGACCCGCACGAACCCTGTTGCCACCCAGCAAGCGCCACGCCACGTCCGATCAACCCTACACGAGCGCTCCGACAGCCGTCTCGGGTCGAATCCCACCGACTGTAGTGACTGAGAAGCGCGCCAACGACCAACCGACGGCCAGGCTTGATCCACAGCGTGTGCGGCAGCTGGTGGAGGTGTGGAAACGGCGCAAAGAAGGCAGCACAGCGAGATGGAGAACGGTCGAGATTGTGGCAGCAAAGAGCTCCCGTCCGGGAATTGAACGGGTCACCGCGTGACAGGCGGGTATACTAACCACTATACTAACGAGAATCCGTACATACACCAACAACCAAACACACTCGCAACCAAAATACCGCTTTCCACAAATAGCATCACACAACGCTCACACACATCTGCCGACCCGCTACCGGCTGCGCCAACATCACCTATCAAACGGACCCATGTCAATCGCGTGGATCCTGGCGCTCGCCGCACTCGACCGTGCTTCCTCGCCTGCGCACAGCCCTTACGACGCGTCGAGGTTCGCCAGTCCACATACAGGACCGCACGAACCCTGCCACCCAGCAAGCGCAGCCACGTCGATCAACCCCACACGAGCGCTCCTGAAGCCGTCTCGCGAATCCACCGACTGTAGTGACTGCGAGAAGCGCGCCAACGACCAACCGACGGCCAGGTTTGACACAGCGTGTGCGGCAGCTGGGGAGGTGTGGAAACGGCGCAAAGTGCAGCACAGCGAGATGGAGAACGGTCGAGATTGTGGCAAAAGAGCTTCGTCCGGGAATTGAACCCGGGTCACCCGCGTGACAGGCGGGTATACTAACCACTATACTAACGAGAATCCGTACATACACCAACAACCAAACACACTCGCAACCAAAATACCGCTTTCCCACAAAATACGCATCACACACACGCTCACACACATCTGCCTGACTCCGCTACCGGCTGCGCCGCCACACTCACCTATCAAACGGACCCATGTCAATCGCGTGGAAACTCTAGCTCGCCGCACCTCGACCGTGCTTCCTCGCCTGCGCACAGCCCTTACGACGCGTCGAGGTTCGCAGTCCACATAAGACCCGCACGAACCCTGTGCCACCAGCAAGCACGCCACGTCCGATCAACCCTACACGAGCTCCGACAGCCGTCTCGGTCGAATCCACCGACTGTAGTGACTGGGAGAAGCGCGCCAACGACCAACCGACGGCAGGCTTGATCCAAGCGTGCGGCAGCTGGTGGAGGTGTGGAAACGGCGCAAAGGCAGCACAACGAGATGGAGAACGGTCGAGATTGTGGCAGCAAAGAGCTTCCCGTCCGGGAATTGAACCGGGTCACCCGCGTGACAGGCGGGTATACTAACCACTATACTAACGAGAATCCGTACATACACCAACCAAACACATCGCAACCAAAAATACCGCTTTCCCACAAAAATACGCATCCACACACGCTCACACACATCTGCCCGACTCCGCTACCGGCTGCGCCACAACTCACCTATCAAACGGACCCATGTCAATCGCGTGGAAACTCCCTGCGCTCGCCGCACTCGACCGTGCTTCCTCGCCTGCGCACAGCCCTCTGACGCGTACGAGGTCTGCCAGTCCACATACAGGACCGCACGAACCCTGCTGCCACCCAGCAAGCGCCACGCCACGTCCGATCAACCCTAAGAGCGCTCCGACAGCCGTCCGGGTCGAACCACCGACTGTAGTGACTGCGAGAAGCGCGCCAACGACCAACCCGACGGCCAGGCTTGATCCACAGCGCGTGCGGCAGCTGGTGGAGGGTGGAAACGGCGCAAAGAAGGCAGACAACGAGATGGAGAACGGTCGAGATTGTGGCAGCAAAGAGCTTCCCGTCCGGGAATTGAACCGTCACCCGCGTGACAGGGGTATACCAACCACTATACTAACGAGAATCCGTACATACACCAACAACCAAACACACTCGCAACCAAAAAATACCGCTTTCCCACAAAAATACGCATCACACACGCTCACATAATCTGCCCGACTCCGCTACCGGCTGCGCCACACACTCACCTATCAAACGACCCATGTCAATCGCGTGGAAACTCCTAGCGCTCGCCGCACTCGACCGTGCTTCCTCGCCTGCGCACAGCCCTTACGACGCGTACGAGGTTCGCCAGTCCACATACAGGACCCGCACGAACCCTGTGCACCCAGCAAGCGCCACGCCACGTCCGATCAACCTACACGAGCGCTCCACAGCCGTCTCGGGTCGAATCCCACGACTGTAGTGACTGCGAGAAGCGCGCCAACGACCAACCGACGGCCAGGCTTGATCCACAGCGTGTGCGGCAGCTGGTGGAGGTGTGGAAACGGCGCAAAGAAGGCAGCACACGAGATGGAGAACGGTCGAGATTGTGGCAGCAAAGAGCTTCCCGTCCGGGAATTGAACCCGGTCACCCGCGTGACAGGCGGTATACAACCACTACTAACGAGAATCCGTACATACACCAACAACCAAACACACTCGCAACCAAAAATACCGCTTCCCACACAAATACGCATCACAATACACGCTCACACACATCTGCCCGACTCCGCTACCGGCTGCGCCACACACTCACCTATCAAACGGACCATGTCAATCGGGTGTGGAAACTCCTGGCGCTCGCCGCACTCGACCGTGCTTTCCTCGCCTGCGCACAGCCCCATGACGCACGAGGTTCGCCAGTCCACATACAGGACCTGCACGAACCCTGTGCTAACCAGCAAGCGCCACGCACGTCCGATCAACCCCACACGAGCGCTCCTGACAGCCGTCTCGGGTCGAATCCCACCGACTGTAGTGACTGCGAGAAGCGCGCCAACGACCAACCCGACGGCCAGGCTTGATCCACAGCGTGTGCGGCAGCTTGGAGGTGTGGAAACGGCGCAAAGAAGGCAGCACACGAGATGGAGAACGGTCGAGATTGTGGCAGCAAAAGAGCTTCCCGTCCGGAATTGAACCTCGGTCACCCGCGTGACAGGCGGGTATACTAACCACTATACTAACGAGAATCCGTACATACACCAACAACCAAACACACTCGCAACCAAAAATACCGCTTTCCCACACAAATACGCATCACACACACGCTCACACACATCTGCCCGACTCCGCTACCGGCTGCGCCACACACTCACCTATCAAACGGACCCATGTCAATCGCGTGGAAACCTTAGCGCTCGCCGCACTCCGACCGTGCTCGCTGTCCGCAGCCCTTACGACGCGTACGAGGTTCGCCAGTCCACATACAGGACCCGCACGAACCCTGCTGCCACCCAGCAAGCGCCACGCCACGTCCGATCAACCCTACACGAGCGTCCCGACAGCCGTCTCGGGTCGAATCCCACCGACTGTAGACTGCGAGAAGCGCGCCAACGACCAACCCGACGGCCAGGCTTGATCCACAGCGTGTGCGGCAGCTGGTGGAGGTGTGGAAACGGCGCAAAGAAGGCAGCACAACGAGATGGAGAACGGTCGAGATTGTGGCAGCAAAGAGCTTCCCGTCCGGGAATTGAACCGGTCACCCGCGTGACAGGCGGGTACCAACACTAATAACGAGAATCCGTACATACACCAACAACCAAACACACTCGCAACCAAAAATACCGCTTTCCCACACAAATACGCATACACACACGCTCACACACATCTGCCCGACTCCGCTACCGGCTGCGCCACACACCACCCATCAAACGACCCATGTCAATCGCGTGGAAACTCCTAGCGCTCGCCGCACTCGACCGTGCTTCCTCGCCTGCGCACAGCCCTTACGACGCGTACGAGGTTCGCCAGTCCACATGGGAACGCACGAACCCTGTGCCACCCAGCAAGCGCCACGCCACGTCCGATCAACCTACACGAGCGCTCCGACAGCCGTCTCGGGTCGAATCCACCGACTGTAGTGACTGCGAGAAGCGCGCCAACGACCAACCGACGGCCAGGCTTGATCCACAGCGTGCGGCAGCTGGTGGAGGTGTGGAAACGGCGCAAAGAAGGCAGCACACGAGATGGAGAACGGTCGAGATTGTGGCAAAAGAGCTTCCCGTCCGGGAATTGAACCGGTCACCCGCGTGACAGGCGGGTATACTAACCACTATACTAACGAGAATCCGTACATACACCAACAACCAAACACACTCGCAACCAAAAAATACCGCTTTCCCACACAAATACGCATCACACACACGCTCACACACATCTGCCCGACTCCGCTACCGGCTGCGCCACACACTCACCTATCAAACGACCCATGTCAATCGCGTGGAAACTCTAGCGCTCGCCGCACTCGACCGTGTTCCTCGCTCGCGCACAGCCCTTACGACGCGTACGAGGTTCGCCAGTCCACATAGGACCCGCACGAACCCTGTTGCCACCCAGCAAGCGCCACGCCACGTCCGATCAACCCTACACGAGCGCTCCCGACAGCCGTCTCGGGTCGAATCCCACGACTGTAGTGACTGCGAGAAGCGCGCCAACGACCAACCCGGAGCCAGGCTTGATCCAAGCGTGCGGCAGCTGGTGGAGGTGTGGAAACGGCGCAAAGAAGGCAGCACAACGAGATGGAGAACGGTCGAGATTGTGGCAGCAAAAGAGCTTCCCGTCCGGAATTGAACCTGGTCACCGCGTGACAGGCGGGTATACAACCACCATACTAACGAGAATCCGTACATACACCAACAACCAAACACACTCGCAACCAAAAATACCGCTTTCCCAAAAAATACGCATCACACACACGCTCACAATCCCTGACTCCGCTACCGGCTGCGCCAAAACTCACCCATCAAACGGACCCCGTCAATCGCGTGGAAACTCCTACGCTCGCCGCACTCGACCGTGCTTCCTCGCCTGGCACAGCCCCATCGACGCGTACGAGGTTCGCCAGTCCACATACAGGACCCGCACGAACCCTGTTGCCACCCCAGCGCCACGCCACGTCCGATCAACCCTACACGAGCGCCCTGACAGCCGTCCGGGTCGAATCCCACCGACTGTAGTGACTGCGAGAAGCGCGCCAACGACCAACCCGACGGCGGGCTTTGATCCACAGCGTGTGCGGAGCTGGTGGAGGTGTGGAAACGGCGCAAAGAAGGCAGCACACGAGATGGAGAACGGTCGAGATTGTGGCAGCAAAAGAGCTTCCCGTCCGGAATTGAACCGGTCACCCGTGCGACAGGCGGGATACTAACCACTATACCAACGAGAATCCGACATACACCAACAACCAAACACACTCGCAACCAAAAATACCGCTTTCCCACACAAATACGCATCACACACGCTCACACATATCGCCCGACCCGCTACCGGCTGCGCCACACACTCACCTATCAAACGGACCCATGTCAATCGCGTGGAAACTCCTAGCGCTCGCCGCACTCGACCGTGCCTCTCGCCTGCGCATACCCCTGACGCGTACGAGGTTCGCCAGTCCACATCAGGACCCGCACGAACCCTGTGCCAACGCAAGCGCCACGCCAGTCCGATCAACCCTACACGAGCGCTCCGACAGCCGTCTCGGGTCGAATCCCACCGACTGTAGTGACTGCGAGAGCGCGCCAACGACCAACCCGACGGCCAGGCTTGATCCACAGCGTGCGGAGCTGGTGGAGGTGTGGAAACGGCGCAGAAGGCAGCACAAAGAGATGGAGAACGGTCGAGATTGTGGCAGCAAAGAGCTTCCCGTCCGGGAATTGAACCGGGTCACCCGCGTGACAGGCGGGTATACTAACCACTATACTAACGAGAATCCGTACATACACCAACAACCAAAACACACCCTGCAACCAAAAAAATACCGCTTTCCCACACAAATACGCATCACACACACGCTCACACACATCTGCCCGATCCGCTACCGGCTGCGCCACACACTCACCCATCAAACGGACCCATGTCAATCGCGTCGGAAACTCCTAGCGCTCGCCGCACTCGACCGTGCTTCCTCGCCTGCGCACAGCCCTTTACGACGCGAATGAGGTTCGCCAGTCACATGGACTCGCACGAACCCTGCTACCACCAGCAAGCGCCACGCCACGTCCGATCAAGCCCTGCACGGCGCTGTGAACAGCCTCTCGGTTCGAATCCCACTGACTGTAGTGACTGCGAGAAGCGCGCCAACGACCAACCTGACGGCAGGCTTGATCCACAGCGTGCGGCAGCTGGTGGAGGTGTGGAAACGGCGCAAAGAAGGCAGCACAACGAGATGGAGAACGGTCGAGATTGTGGCAGCAAAAGAGCTTCCCGTCCGGGAATTGAACCCGGGTCACCCGCGTGACAGGCGGGTATACTAACCACTATACTAACGAGAATCCGTACATACACCAACAACCAAACACACTCGCAACCAACCTACCGCTTTCCCACAAATACGCATCACACACACGCTCACACACATCTGCCCGACCCGCTACCGGCTGCGCCACACACTCACCTATCAAACGGACCCATGTCAATCGCGTGGAAACTCCTAGCGCTCGCCGCACTCGACCGTGCTTCCTCGCCTGCGCACAGACCTTACGAACCCTGCTGCCACCCAGCAAGCGCCACACCACGTCCGATCAACTCTACACGAGCGCTCCCGACAGCCCTCTCGGGTCGAATCCCACCGACTGTAGTGACTGCGAGAAGCGCGCCAACGACCAACCCGACGGCCAGGCTTGATCCACAGCGTGTGCGGCAGCTGGTGGAGGTGTGGAAACGGCGCAAAGAAGGCAGCACAACGAGATGGAGAACGGTCGAGATTGTGGCAGCAAAAGAGCTTCCCGTCCGGGAATTGAACCCGGGTCACCCGCGTGACAGGCGGGTATACTAACCACTATACTAACGAGAATCCGTACATACACCAACAACCAAACACACTCGCAACCAAAAATACCGCTTTCCCACACAAATACGCATCACACACACGCTCACACACATCTGCCCGACCCGCTACCGGCTGCGCCACACACTCACCTATCAAACGGACCCATGTCAATCGCGTGGAAACTCCTAGCGCTCGCCGCACTCGACCGTGCTTCCTCGCCTGCGCACAGCCCTTACGACGCGTACGAGGTTCGCCAGTCCACATACAGGACCCGCACGAACCCTGTTGCCACCCAGCAAGCGCCACGCCACGTCCGATCAACCCTACACGAGCGCTCCCGACAGCCGTCTCGGGTCGAATCCCACCGACTGTAGTGACTGCGAGAAGCGCGCCAACGACCAACCGACGGGCTTGATCCACAGCGTGTGCGGCAGCTGGTGGAGGTGTGGAAACGGCGCAAAGAAGGCAGCACAGCGAGATGGAGAACGGTCGAGATTGTGGCAGCAAAAGAGCTTCCCGTCCGGGAATTGAACCCGGGTCACCCGCGTGACAGGCGGGTATACTAACCACTATACTAACGAGAATCCGTACATACACCAACAACCAAACACACTCGCAACCAAAATACCGCTTTCCACACAAATACGCATCACACACACGCTCACACATCTGCCCGACCCGCTACCGGCTGCGCCACACACTCACCTATCAAACGGACCCATGTCAATCGCGTGGAAACTCCTAGCGCTCGCCGCACTCGACCGTGCTTCCTCGCCTGCGCACAGCCCTTACGACGCGTACGAGGTTCGCCAGTCCACATACAGGACCCGCACGAACCCTGTTGCCACCCAGCAAGCGCCACGCCACGTCCGATCAACCCTACACGAGCGCTCCCGACAGCCGTCTCGGGTCGAATCCCACCGACTGTAGTGACTGCGAGAAGCGCGCCAACGACCAACCCGACGGCCAGGCTTGATCCACAGCGTGTGCGGCAGCTGGTGGAGGTGTGGAAACGGCGCAAAGAAGGCAGCACAGCGAGATGGAGAACGGTCGAGATTGTGGCAGCAAAAGAGCTTCCCGTCCGGGAATTGAACCCGGGTCACCCGCGTGACAGGCGGGTATACTAACCACTATACTAACGAGAATCCGTACATACACCAACAACCAAACACACTCGCAACCAAAAATACCGCTTTCCCACACAAATACGCATCACACACACGCTCACACACATCTGCCCGACCCGCTACCGGCTGCGCCACACACTCACCTATCAAACGGACCCATGTCAATCGCGTGGAAACTCCTAGCGCTCGCCGCACTCGACCGTGCTTCCTCGCCTGCGCACAGCCCTTACGACGCGTACGAGGTTCGCCAGTCCACATACAGGACCCGCACGAACCCTGTTGCCACCCAGCAAGCGCCACGCCACGTCCGATCAACCCTACACGAGCGCTCCCGACAGCCGTCTCGGGTCGAATCCCACCGACTGTAGTGACTGCGAGAAGCGCGCCAACGACCAACCCGACGGCCAGGCTTGATCCACAGCGTGTGCGGCAGCTGGTGGAGGTGTGGAAACGGCGCAAAGAAGGCAGCACAACGAGATGGAGAACGGTCGAGATTGTGGCAGCAAAAGAGCTTCCCGTCCGGGAATTGAACCCGGGTCACCCGCGTGACAGGCGGGTATACTAACCACTATACTAACGAGAATCCGTACATACACCAACAACCAAACACACTCGCAACCAAAATACCGCTTTCCCACACAAATACGCATCACACACGCTCACACACATCTGCCCGACCCGCTACCGGCTGCGCCACACTCACCTATCAAACGGACCCATGTCAATCGCGTGGAAACTCCTAGCGCTCGCCGCACTCGACCGTGCTTCCTCGCCTGCGCACAGCCCTTACGACGCGTACGAGGTTCGCCAGTCCACATACAGGACCCGCACGAACCCTGTTGCCACCCAGCAAGCGCCACGCCACGTCCGATCAACCCTACACGAGCGCTCCCGACAGCCGTCTCGGGTCGAATCCCACCGACTGTAGTGACTGCGAGAAGCGCGCCAACGACCAACCCGACGGCCAGGCTTGATCCACAGCGTGTGCGGCAGCTGGTGGAGGTGTGGAAACGGCGCAAAGAAGGCAGCACAGCGAGATGGAGAACGGTCGAGATTGTGGCAGCAAAAGAGCTTCCCGTCCGGGAATTGAACCCGGGTCACCCGCGTGACAGGCGGGTATACTAACCACTATACTAACGAGAATCCGTACATACACCAACAACCAAACACACTCGCAACCAAAAATACCGCTTTCCCACACAAATACGCATCACACACACGCTCACACACATCTGCCCGACCCGCTACCGGCTGCGCCACACACTCACCTATCAAACGGACCCATGTCAATCGCGTGGAAACTCCTAGCGCTCGCCGCACTCGACCGTGCTTCCTCGCCTGCGCACAGCCCTTACGACGCGTACGAGGTTCGCCAGTCCACATACAGGACCCGCACGAACCCTGTTGCCACCCAGCAAGCGCCACGCCACGTCCGATCAACCCTACACGAGCGCTCCCGACAGCCGTCTCGGGTCGAATCCCACCGACTGTAGTGACTGCGAGAAGCGCGCCAACGACCAACCCGACGGCCAGGCTTGATCCACAGCGTGTGCGGCAGCTGGTGGAGGTGTGGAAACGGCGCAAAGAAGGCAGCACAGCGAGATGGAGAACGGTCGAGATTGTGGCAGCAAAGAGCTTCCGTCCGGGAATTGAACCCGGGTCACCCGCGTGACAGGCGGGTATACTAACCACTATACTAACGAGAATCCGTACATACACCAACAACCAAACACACTCGCAACCAAAATACCGCTTTCCCACACAAATACGCATCACACACGCTCACACACATCTGCCCGACCCGCTACCGGCTGCGCCACACACTCACCTATCAAACGGACCCATGTCAATCGCGTGGAAACTCCTAGCGCTCGCCGCACTCGACCGTGCTTCCTCGCCTGCGCACAGCCCTTACGACGCGTACGAGGTTCGCCAGTCCACATACAGGACCCGCACGAACCCTGCTGCCACCCAGCAAGCGCCACGCCACGTCCGATCAACCCTACACGAGCGCTCCCGACAGCCGTCTCGGGTCGAATCCCACCGACTGTAGTGACTGCGAGAAGCGCGCCAACGACCAACCCGACGGCCAGGCTTGATCCACAGCGTGTGCGGCAGCTGGTGGAGGTGTGGAAACGGCGCAAAGAAGGCAGCACAGCGAGATGGAGAACGGTCGAGATTGTGGCAGCAAAGAGCTTCCGTCCGGGAATTGAACCCGGGTCACCCGCGAGACAGGCGGGTATACTAACCACTATACTAACGAGAATCCGTACATACACCCACAACCAAACACACTCGCAACCAAAATACCGCTTTCCCACACAAATACGCATCACACACACGCTCACACACATCTGCCCGACCCGCTACCGGCTGCGCCACACTCACCTATCAAACGGACCCATGTCAATCGCGTGGAAACTCCTAGCGCTCGCCGCACTCGACCGTGCTTCCTCGCCTGCGCACAGCCCTTACGACGCGTACGAGGTTCGCCAGTCCACATACAGGACCCGCACGAACCCTGCTGCCACCCAGCAAGCGCCACGCCACGTCCGATCAACCCTACACGAGCGCTCCCGACAGCCGTCTCGGGTCGAATCCCACCGACTGTAGTGACTGCGAGAAGCGCGCCAACGACCAACCCGACGGCCAGGCTTGATCCACAGCGTGTGCGGCAGCTGGTGGAGGTGTGGAAACGGCGCAAAGAAGGCAGCACAACGAGATGGAGAACGGTCGAGATTGTGGCAGCAAAAGAGCTTCCCGTCCGGGAATTGAACCCGGGTCACCCGCGTGACAGGCGGGTATACTAACCACTATACTAACGAGAATCCGTACATACACCAACAACCAAACACACTCGCAACCAAAAATACCGCTTCCCACACAAATACGCATCACACACACGCTCACACACATCTGCCCGACCCGCTACCGGCTGCGCCACACACTCACCTATCAAACGGACCCATGTCAATCGCGTGGAAACTCCTAGCGCTCGCCGCACTCGACCGTGCTTCCTCGCCTGCGCACAGCCCTTACGACGCGTACGAGGTTCGCCAGTCCACATACAGGACCCGCACGAACCCTGTTGCCACCCAGCAAGCGCCACGCCACGTCCGATCAACCCTACACGAGCGCTCCCGACAGCCGTCTCGGGTCGAATCCCACCGACTGTAGTGACTGCGAGAAGCGCGCCAACGACCAACCCGACGGCCAGGCTTGATCCACAGCGTGTGCGGCAGCTGGTGGAGGTGTGGAAACGGCGCAAAGAAGGCAGCACAGCGAGATGGAGAACGGTCGAGATTGTGGCAGCAAAAGAGCTTCCCGTCCGGGAATTGAACCCGGGTCACCCGCGTGACAGGCGGGTATACTAACCACTATACTAACGAGAATCCGTACATACACCAACAACCAAACACACTCGCAACCAAAATACCGCTTTCCCACACAAATACGCATCACACACGCTCACACACATCTGCCCGACCCGCTACCGGCTGCGCCACACTCACCTATCAAACGGACCCATGTCAATCGCGTGGAAACTCCTAGCGCTCGCCGCACTCGACCGTGCTTCCTCGCCTGCGCACAGCCCTTACGACGCGTACGAGGTTCGCCAGTCCACATACAGGACCCGCACGAACCCTGTTGCCACCCAGCAAGCGCCACGCCACGTCCGATCAACCCTACACGAGCGCTCCCGACAGCCGTCTCGGGTCGAATCCCACCGACTGTAGTGACTGCGAGAAGCGCGCCAACGACCAACCCGACGGCCAGGCTTGATCCACAGCGTGTGCGGCAGCTGGTGGAGGTGTGGAAACGGCGCAAAGAAGGCAGCACAGCGAGATGGAGAACGGTCGAGATTGTGGCAGCAAAGAGCTTCCGTCCGGGAATTGAACCCGGGTCACCCGCGTGACAGGCGGGTATACTAACCACTATACTAACGAGAATCCGTACATACACCAACAACCAAACACACTCGCAACCAAAATACCGCTTTCCCACACAAATACGCATCACACACACGCTCACACATCTGCCCGACCCGCTACCGGCTGCGCCACACTCACCTATCAAACGGACCCATGTCAATCGCGTGGAAACTCCTAGCGCTCGCCGCACTCGACCGTGCTTCCTCGCCTGCGCACAGCCCTTACGACGCGTACGAGGTTCGCCAGTCCACATACAGGACCCGCACGAACCCTGTTGCCACCCAGCAAGCGCCACGCCACGTCCGATCAACCCTACACGAGCGCTCCCGACAGCCGTCTCGGGTCGAATCCCACCGACTGTAGTGACTGCGAGAAGCGCGCCAACGACCAACCCGACGGCCAGGCTTGATCCACAGCGTGTGCGGCAGCTGGTGGAGGTGTGGAAACGGCGCAAAGAAGGCAGCACAGCGAGATGGAGAACGGTCGAGATTGTGGCAGCAAAGAGCTTCCGTCCGGGAATTGAACCCGGGTCACCCGCGTGACAGGCGGGTATACTAACCACTATACTAACGAGAATCCGTACATACACCAACAACCAAACACACTCGCAACCAAAATACCGCTTTCCCACACAAATACGCATCACACACACGCTCACACACATCTGCCCGACCCGCTACCGGCTGCGCCACACTCACCTATCAAACGGACCCATGTCAATCGCGTGGAAACTCCTAGCGCTCGCCGCACTCGACCGTGCTTCCTCGCCTGCGCACAGCCCTTACGACGCGTACGAGGTTCGCCAGTCCACATACAGGACCCGCACGAACCCTGTTGCCACCCAGCAAGCGCCACGCCACGTCCGATCAACCCTACACGAGCGCTCCCGACAGCCGTCTCGGGTCGAATCCCACCGACTGTAGTGACTGCGAGAAGCGTGCCAACGACCAACCCGACGGCCAGGCTTGATCCACAGCGTGTGCGGCAGCTGGCGGAGGTGTGGAAACGGCGCAAAGAAGGCAGCACAACGAGATGGAGAACGGTCGAGATTGTGGCAGCAAAGAGCTTCCGTCCGGGAATTGAACCCGGGTCACCCGCGTGACAGGCGGGTATACTAACCACTATACTAACGAGAATCCGTACATACACCAACAACCAAACACACTCGCAACCAAAATACCGCTTTCCCACACAAATACGCATCACACACGCTCACACACATCTGCCCGACCCGCTACCGGCTGCGCCACACACTCACCTATCAAACGGACCCATGTCAATCGCGTGGAAACTCCTAGCGCTCGCCGCACTCGACCGTGCTTCCTCGCCTGCGCACAGCCCTTACGACGCGTACGAGGTTCGCCAGTCCACATACAGGACCCGCACGAACCCTGTTGCCACCCAGCAAGCGCCACGCCACGTCCGATCAACCCTACACGAGCGCTCCCGACAGCCGTCTCGGGTCGAATCCCACCGACTGTAGTGACTGCGAGAAGCGCGCCAACGACCAACCCGACGGCCAGGCTTGATCCACAGCGTGTGCGGCAGCTGGTGGAGGTGTGGAAACGGCGCAAAGAAGGCAGCACAGCGAGATGGAGAACGGTCGAGATTGTGGCAGCAAAAGAGCTTCCCGTCCGGGAATTGAACCCGGGTCACCCGCGTGACAGGCGGGTATACTAACCACTATACTAACGAGAATCCGTACATACACCAACAACCAAACACACTCGCAACCAAAATACCGCTTTCCCACACAAATACGCATCACACACGCTCACACACATCTGCCCGACCCGCTACCGGCTGCGCCACACTCACCTATCAAACGGACCCATGTCAATCGCGTGGAAACTCCTAGCGCTCGCCGCACTCGACCGTGCTTCCTCGCCTGCGCACAGCCCTTACGACGCGTACGAGGTTCGCCAGTCCACATACAGGACCCGCACGAACCCTGTTGCCACCCAGCAAGCGCCACGCCACGTCCGATCAACCCTACACGAGCGCTCCCGACAGCCGTCTCGGGTCGAATCCCACCGACTGTAGTGACTGCGAGAAGCGCGCCAACGACCAACCCGACGGCCAGGCTTGATCCACAGCGTGTGCGGCAGCTGGTGGAGGTGTGGAAACGGCGCAAAGAAGGCAGCACAACGAGATGGAGAACGGTCGAGATTGTGGCAGCAAAAGAGCTTCCCGTCCGGGAATTGAACCCGGGTCACCCGCGTGACAGGCGGGTATACTAACCACTATACTAACGAGAATCCGTACATACACCAACAACCAAACACACTCGCAACCAAAAATACCGCTTTCCCACACAAATACGCATCACACACACGCTCACACACATCTGCCCGACCCGCTACCGGCTGCGCCACACACTCACCTATCAAACGGACCCATGTCAATCGCGTGGAAACTCCTAGCGCTCGCCGCACTCGACCGTGCTTCCTCGCCTGCGCACAGCCCTTACGACGCGTACGAGGTTCGCCAGTCCACATACAGGACCCGCACGAACCCTGTTGCCACCCAGCAAGCGCCACCCTACGTACTATTAATCGTGCTTGAAAGTTACCGGATGCATTACTGTCAAAGTAGTGGTCGGTTCGATACTTGCCTTGAAATAGATATTCCTTTCGTTCTCACCTCTGTTTGCTGTTGCCTGTGGTTGTGGAGGTATAAGAAAGCTATCGGTTGCACGAGGGAGACGTTTCCACTGGATTCGGATCTGTGCGACGTCGCATACTGGGGTAGCAGCCAGTTGTGCTGCGAACGTACAAGTGTACTACCACCCTGCGATTCGAACATTCTCAAGAGTAAAGTCCGACCTAAGGCACTTTGAACTCCCGTGAACCCCTACCAGTTTTAAACTTGAAATGACTAAAGTATAGTTTTGTGTGTACGATATCAAAGAACGAATCGTGACACCGGATGTGCCGACGCTCTCGGCCACTTGCGCGGGAAGCATTTGCGACGTCGTGGATATCAAAACCACCAAGGACCGAGCTGTCAAGGTGGAGTGCATTCGGCACTGTCACGCGGAGATGTCATCAACCGAAAGAACGACTTGTTGCCCGATTGTGACCTTTTCTAAAGAAAGCAGCAGGAGCCCAAGCTGCAACGCACGTGTGGCGAAGTGGCTCCGCGAAATTTGCAGATCGCGGGGTTCCTCTTGCACACGGCGCCCGAACTGCCGACTGACGGAGGGGGTACTCCGATCTTCCGTGAAGTTGCTGATCCTCACCTTGTGCACCTGCCGGTGGGCTGGATCGCCCTTCGGATGATCTAGGAAGACGCGCTTGCGGTCGAGTCTTGAACTGTCTGGCGGACAGCGGGAACTTGTGGCAGCAGCGGGGATACTTCTACGCGCTGCGCCGGTGTAGGGTCGAGTCGTTGATCTTGGGTTGCCTGGATCGAAACTCGTAGGCCGATGTTGATCTTGGCCTGGGGTAGCCTTGTGGTCGGTGTGTGACCTTGTCTTGCCTTTCCTTGCTTGCCGCTTCCTCTAGCGGTGGGTTGAAACGAGGGTTGACGGACGCTGGGCCAAGCTATCCCGGCGTCCGGGGTGATTCGATCTTGGAGACGTCGCTGACTTGGCGGAACGTCGGGTGGGCCAAAGTATATCCCGTGCCCGGTAGCGCGAAGGCGAAGACCACTTGTGATGGAGAAGGAAAACCAACTCAGTTTAATGTGTTACCATACCCTAGTGCTGGCCCTATTTGTTCTCCTACACCACTAAACTTGGCGCGCTATTACTGGCTCCTTGGACCTCGCTGACTCTCTCTATGGTGTTTGCGTCATCAGTGGAACTGAGATTCGGTGTCCATCTTCAAGATCAGCGTCATCCCTGTCAAGATCGATATCGTCGATCCTGATCAAATATACCGGATATTGGACCGCTGGCTTCCGTGACACCACTCTTGTGACCTTGGCACTCTTCCGATGTATTATCTTGAGCGATACATTGCGATCACAGCAGAATTTGGTTACCCGCTCCACCACAGTCGTCCCCTGCACGAGAGAATGCCGCGCAACGGTGTTCACTCGCTGCATCATTCTTGTCGCTACATGTACTCTCACGCGCGCGCTCATGTCCGCGCTGACAATTGATCGAAACGACAGCGTGTTTGGCGATAGGCAACTTCCAGATCAAGACCCCGAAGGTCAAAACTTTCGTCACCCGATGATCGATGGCCTCATGCTAGATCGAGATCGTCGTCGCTGATCTTCAGTTTGCATGTGGCGGCAGTCGCCGTGCGCGCTCAGATGCTATTGGCGACGCTACTGAGGCGAGGCGGGTGAACGCCTTTCTCGTCCAGGCGTGTAGCGATGCCCTAGACACTCCGCGAGTCGTAGACTCGGGAGGGGCTAGCGTACGGTAACCCGAAATGCGCGATAGAAAACCGCGTATCCCGGTTGGCGTGTGACCTTGTGCAATCCCTATAGGCGTCGTTTATCTTCGGCGGACCGGGCTTGCTAACCGAACACCGATTGCTATCAATTCGGGATGAATATACAGAAATGCAGTGAACTTCCAGGCGCTACACGTCTGGGGAGTCCTGAATGGGGAGTTAGATCACGAGCAAAGACCTACTCCAAAAAAATAGATAACCTAAATCAATACAAATTTCGTACACACAATATGCAGTCTGTAGTAATTGGGTTGCACCCTGCATAAAGGTCAATTCAGGACGCCCCACGCGCACCACTCCCGAAAAGTCGAGAGAACTATTCAGGTACCGTCCTACCACACGAAATCTACAATCGGGTCCTAGGGGGGCGATTGCTACAACCTCCTAAAACAGGAATATGAAATGCGAATGCACACCCGGGGGGTACACCGCAACTGGTCAAATGAAACAGGTGTACCAGCCCGAGTGGACCGATAGCTTTGGGGGTACCTGACTTGGGTTGGATATGCAGTGAGAGTTCCACGCGCGTCTGCTGCACGCGATCTTCAGCGTCCGTCGGTTATCGCTCGCGCCTCTGGGCCTTCCGTTAGGCAATCCGTCCAGGGCGGGGGATTAGTTTTGCCACAGCGCCGTCGCTTCTTGACGAAATGTGTCCAAGGTTAGGATGCACAGGAACCACTTGTGCTCTTGAACGCAAAACGAACTCTGTTTGATCTTATCTCTTTTTTCTATCTCTTTTCTTGGGCTATCTTCTTCATTACCTTGAGGGACTCTGGATTCTTCAGCGGTCTCCTCTGCTCGTGTCTCCTCGTAATTCTCCACACCTTTTCGGGATCTCTTGAGGTTTGTATGCCTGGGTGTGAATTGGTAGCACACACACATCACTTGATGTCGGAGGGACTTGGGGCCTGACGGCAGGATCTGCTGCACCGTCGACACTTCGGGCGCGGTCCGGCTAGCTCTCCATAGTGAACTTAAGTCACGCTTGGAACTGGTACTTGGGCGTCACCCTGGCCGCTGTCTTCGCGGATCAGGCACGTTCCTGGGGCTGATGTCATAGGCAGTAACTTGGACTTCCTCCATTCGGGTTGGTAATTGTCAATTCGGGTTGGCCTTGGGCTCTTCATCCTGAACTTCGTCCATTCAGGCAGAGCGTCTTCGATTCGGGTGGAACATTCTCCATTCAGGTCGCCAATCTCCAATTCAGGTTGCGGGCGACTCCACGAGCTCGGGCGCTGCATGTAGTCTCGCTGGTCTTTAACTTCAGTGTAGCTCGCTCGGGGTCTTCTTCAGCTCTGCAACCTGAATGGTGTCTTCCTGCGGGGTGTCGATATTTCTCTTGGGTGTTGGTGGATGGTTGTCTTCTTGTCTTGGGCTGTGGTTGATGTCGGCGGATGATCCGGCCCCGTCAATGCGGGTAGCACCTCGGGATACGTTCACCGAGGGCTCTTGACTCCCTCTGTCGGGATACCCACGGCCAAACAAGGCCGGCGGTCGGACTGGGCGCTGCAAGCGTCTCCAAACCTGTGGGGTTATACGTTGCCGGGCATTCAAATCTCCACAAACTCCAGAGCGGGACACACTCGGGTGTCCCACGCGTGCGCCATCCTGGGCGCACCTTCCATTCTCCACAATCACACGTTCCTTTCAGATCGGCCGGGGACAGCTGCGCCTGGGCCACCTGGAAAATTTCCAGTTGCCTCGTGTCACCCTACCCTTCACCAAGCGACGCTTCACCGTACTGTGTGTACCCGAGCCGACCGTACGTGTGGATCGTCCCCATTTCGATAGTGCTGAGATCCGCGCTTCCGTTCAAGCCATTCCAGTGTCGATCCAGCGCGTTGAAGACCCGTGACACGATATGTAAACTCCCGTGAACTACGTGACGAACATACCGATCTCCAGCGTGCTCACGCGACTTCGCTTCTTCACCCGTCTGAGCTACATCGTCGTATCAATACCACGGAAGACAACGCACCATCCTTTGTTCGATTTTGCCAAAATCGCCACGATAAATCGATCTACGAACTCGATTTGGTAAATGCGCCGCTGGTTTCGCGAAATCTGGACGTAGAGGACATCGGGGAGCAAGCCGCACACGATGTCAAGCGTCTGAAGAACTGGAGCACATCTGACAGCATATCATACTGTAGTTACGCGATCACGTGCGTGGTCTCGAGGATTAGATCGCAACAACGGAGCACTGCTGCTCGATTTTGACGCCAGATCGCGACACTCAACCGCCGCGTTCTTGCTTTCGGGAGGAGAAGAAGAGACTGCCTGTAGTGGGTCTAACTTGACTCACTACTTTAGCTTACACGTTGCGCAACGTGTATGAGGAAGCGTAAGTACTTAGTAATTACTTAGGTTAATTATATTTGAATACACAAATATAAGTTAAGTAACAAAAGGATTCCAAGTGACTTAGATTAGGTAAAATGAGAACTGTATTGTTTGTAAATTGATCTTCCTCTAAAATCTGCTAAAAACTGTTTATCATCTATGAAAGGGTTGACAGCGGCTGGCTGTCAGAGCCCCGCTAATATGCATATCTCTGATTGGTAGAAAGATGCTGCTTTCTACCAATAGGATCTTTGGGTATGTGTGGACCACTTACTGTGGTGGTCCACTTCAATGTATCCATCGGTGTGTCTTACACCAATGTGAGGAAGTATCCAAAACGTTTAACAGATAACCTATCTGTTAAATTCACAAGTGACTTGCAGCCACTTGTACGTGTAACCCCGTTACACCATCCCCCCCTTAAGGTTAGACGCGCGGGGTCCCCGCACGTCAATCTTTGGAATTGACCATTCGTCAATTCTCCGCGTTTGGAGAAGAAATCCGCGCTCATTCAACGATGAGCGCGTCTCAGAAGAAGTCCGCTAAGTCGATGGGGAGTCATCTCTCCATCGACGACTACTTCGAACGCCAGAAGGCGAAGTACGGTGACGTCGTCGACTTCGACGACGACGATGAAGACATGGAGGGCGAGGAAGACTCGCCCTCAAAGCGTAAAGACTCAGTGTCGAGCGAATCGCTCGACCCTCACGCCAAGAACGTTCGCCCGCGTGAAGGGGACGAATCGGACGCTTCGAGTTCGAAGCGTTCGCGTACTGAGAGTGATACCCCACTCGCTTCGGCTGGGGCTCTCAGTACTCCGCGCGCTGCTGCTGCAGCGCGTGATGTTAAAGCTCAAGGCTCTCCGCGCGCTGCGCCTGCAGCGCGCGATCCGTGGATGCCGTCCGCGTCCGACATTGCGGACCGGTTTGGGAACTCGGTACCTCCGAATGAGGTGCCGCTGTACGTATGCAGCGCCATCAAAGATGACGTTGTGGCTGCCGAGCTACACTTTGATGCGGAAACGCATCAAAGGCGCGATTACTACATCGGACTCTTTCATGAGCTCCGATGGTTTCAAAGCAAGAAGACCTCTTCTCGCAGCAAAGTGCCCGAATGGCAGGCACTTTGTCAAAGCTGGAACGCCTTTGTTGAAAACTTCAACAAGAGGCCGAGTGCTTACCGTGATCGGATTAAGCAAGCGCGTGATCGCTTCGAGACGTACTCGAAGCGTGGAAAGCTGGAGCAACTTCATGTTGCTGCTGAGGAGGCAAATGTGCCGTGCGCTGTGCCCGAGGGCTTTCAGTGCACGAAGTGCTTTCCAGGCGCGGTCCGCTTGAGCGACCGCGACCTGAACGGGTACACGTCGTTTCGTGTGCCCGAGAGTCTCAAAGAGCTCCGTGCTAAGTTCTTAGCACGTGAGGGTTCGGGCGCTGGCGATGATCGCAGCGCTCGCTCTACTTCCGCTGTGCCAGTGCGTACTGCTCCTCGTACGCCCTCACCATTTCCGGAACGTCCTCCAGCAAGACGTTCCGCGGCTCCCATGTATCTTGATGGGGAGGAAATCCTCTCCAACGAATACGAAAACGAGCCCCTTGAGGGTTCGTTTTCGAGATACTATGGTCAACAATCCGCTCAACAATCCAGCGGGTTGAGCCGCGGGCGTCACGGATCGGCGGTGGCGGGGGTGGGAACACGCCCCGGGTATGATCAGCCCCGGGCTGATCAGTATGCGCCTCTCCACGACCGGGTGACCGTCGTGGAGCGTCTTCAGGGCGCTGAGTTCGCCGCCCTGAAGCAGGAGCTGGCGAACCAGAAGGCCCAAGTCGCGGCGGTCTCGCAGACCGCCTCGAATATCCAGGTCGAGCTGGGGACCCAGATGAAGGGGTTGCTCCAGCGCGTCCGCGCGCTGGAGGAGAGGTTGCTCGTCGCCGAGGCCAAGTCCTCCGCTTCTGCCTCGGCTCCTGCCGAGGCTTCGGGTCAGCCGAGCTAGATGGCTCGTGCTGCCGGTATGGCTTCAGCCGTCCGACGTAAAAGGTCGGATGGAGGCGCATGCTAGACGGTATGTCTAGTGTGTATGCGTTGCCGTGCCGTGCCAACACAGTGAACGGCCCGATGAAGCGCGGAGCAAGCTTGCTTGCTCCGAAATCCGAAACTGCATGTCTAGGCAGGTTTTGTGTAGCTAACAAAACTAATGAACCAACTTTAAATTCATGTGTTGCCTCTGCCCGCATTGTCTGCGTTCAGCTTCTGTTGATCAACAGAAGCTGCTATAGTGTCTTGGACAAACCGAATCACGGCTTGTCTTTTGGTGATGAAACTGATTGCATCCGAGCTGAAGTCATTCAGCTCGCTCTCCGCTAGAGGCCCGGCCTCTGCGTGGTTCTTTGCGGTGTCTGCGCCCTGCGCAGACCCGTGGCCTTTGTCCTTGTTGTTGGGGGAGTCTGCGCCCTGCGCAGACTCATGTGGTTTGTCCATTGTTGCAGCTGACACTGTGCAAGTGTCAGCGGTTTTCTGCGGCTGCTGTATTGCAGTCGTAGATCCTCCCCCACTTAAAGTGGGAGCCATCACTCCGAGTAAACTCGGTAGGCGTGGATGCCGCATGGCATTCCCGTAGAACGGTGTATGCCCGGTCGAGGCATGCACTGAGTTGTTGATGGCAAACTCTGCCATCGATAAGCACTCGCTCCAGTATTGGAACGAGTGAGCGTAGCTCTTCAACATATCGACGAGCACGCGATTCACGCGCTCGGTTTGACCGTCCGTCTGCGGATGATCCGCAGTCGACATGGAAAGCTGGCCCCCAAGAAGTGTAAACACTTCTTGCCACAGATGCGCTGTGAAGCGCGGGTCTCTGTCCGACACAATGTCGGACGGCATGCCATGGTGTTTGAACACCATGTCGACGAGCAGACGGGCCGTCTGCTTCGCGGTCACCTCTGCTGGCACCGCAGCAAGATGTACCATCTTGCTGAAACGGTCTACAAAGATCACAATACCGGTGTTCCCTCCGCTATCCGGGGGAAGACCAAAGATGAAGTCCAAAGACATGGACTTCCAACACTCCGACGGAGTCGGTAGTGATTGCAGTGGAGCCTGCGCGAATGGCGCAGGCTTTACGCGTTGGCATACCTCGCAAGCACGGATGTACTTGCGCACCCACTTATACTGGTGGTGCCAGTAGAAGTCGCGCGTGAGAAGGACGTAAGTCTTCTCACGTCCGAGATGTCCCGCAGTCGGGGCATCATGATACTCGTACATGATCCTGAGTCGCAGGTCATGGTCATTTGGCACGACAACGCGATCCGCGTTGTCGTCGACTGCGTTGTAGAGTAGCAGTCCGTCGTGCACACGAAAGCGGTGTGCACGCGCTCGAAGGTGCTTGGGCAGCTTCTGACGGGACTTGTCAGAAGGCGCTGTGCCATAGGCCAGCAAGAGCTTCGCGTCCGCGTCGTGTGCGTACGCGGCCTTCACATCATCCAACAGAGATGATGTGGGTTTGCTCGATCGCATGGCGTCAATGGCATTGACGTCAACAGCTTCTGCATAGTCCGGCCGACGTGATAACGCGTCGGCCACCACGTTCAATCTTCCGGGTTTGTATTCGACCCGGAAGTTATACTCCGCAAAGAATGAGAGCCATCTCGCCATTCTTTGTGAAATGTGTGGCGACTTCACTGCGGTGCGCAGTGAAGCATGGTCGGTGTAGACCACAAATGGTCTACTCCCAAGCAAGTACACTCGGAACTTTGCGAGTGCATACTTCATGGCAAGGAGTTCCTTGTCATGCACCGGATAGTTGCGCTCAGCTGGCTTCAGCTGACGCGATTGGTAGTAGACGACACGATCACGGCTCTCGTGATCGTGCTGCATTAACGCGCATCCGATCGCGAAATCGGATGCGTCACACACTACGTGAAATGGGCGATCTTGGTCGGCCACTGCCAGGATCGGCGCCTCAGTCAAGCCCCGCTTGACTGCATCGAATGCCTTTTGGCAATCGGGTGTCCAATTCCACACAGCTTCTTTCTTAAGAAGCTGTGACAGCGGGCGGATCTTGCCCGCATAATCCTCCACGTACTTGCACAAGTACGTGGCCAAGCCAAGGAACTGCCTCAGTTCCTTGACACTTGAAGGCGTTGGCCATTCATTTATCACTCTGACCTTTTCCGGGTCAGGGCGAACACCATTCTTCCCTACGAGACACCCGAGGACGGGTATCTCGCTCGCCCCGAAGATACACTTCTTCAGGTTCGCGTAGAGCTTATGCTTTCGCATAAGCTCAAGTAGCTTCCGGAGATGCACCCTGTGCATCTCTACGTCGGTCTTCCCGTCCACAGCCCGGCTGTGGATGAATACATCATCGAAGTAGCTCGGTGCGAAGTCGCGCACCGAGCGCAACAAGTGCGTCACGCACCTGTTGAAAGTCGCAGGGGCGTTCTTAAGCCCCTGTGGCATTACTAGCCATTCCCAGAGCATGCCGCTTGGCGTGCTCACTGCTGTGAGAGAGATATCGCTCTCATGCATTAGGATTTGATAAAATCCGTCTCGCAAGTCGAGAGTACTGTAAACGGTGCTCCCGGCCATCGAATCGATGATAACATCTTTTCGCGGTATCGGCGTCTGCGTCGGTACCGTCGCATCGTTCAGCTTGTTGTAGGCATGAACGCCGCGCCATCCGCCCTGTGGCTTCTTGACACAGAACGTCGGAGCACTGTGCGGGGACTTTGATTCCCGCACTTGTCCTGCTTTACGACGACTTTCAAAGAAGTCGTCGATCGCTTTCACTTGCTCTCGCGGCAGTGGCCACTGCCGCGTGACATAGTACTTCGTGCCCGGCACGAGATCAATCTCGTGCTGAATGCCCTTATCCTGCGGAAGCTCCGCAGGAATCTCTTCCGGGAGTACGTCTTTGTACTCCCTCAACAATTCGTAATAGGACTCAACTTCAGCGAGTCCCAACCTTGTTCCTCGAAGCGCTCTCGCTTCGTCTTCGCACTGAGAGTGTCTTCACTCTCAGTGGTACTTCCCATGAAGAGCTGCCTCAGCTCTTCGCTCTCGCTCGCCGTTCTTTCGCTGTCCGAAGAACGCAGACTTGTTCGATGCGTCCATCGTGCAAGTCGCGCGTGAAGCGCTTCCAGCTCATGGCTGGAAGCGAAGTCAACTCCGACGCCGTCGTCGGAGGACTAGCGAGTTCCATGTCACGATACTGGAATCCAGTATCGGTGCGCGTCAAGACGCTTAGCGTCTTGACATTCGGCGTCACCGCCGCAGTCTGCCCAGCAGACTGCTCTTGTTGCGTCTCGGTCCCGGACCGAGACTTGCGCAGCGTTTTCCGCTTGCGCCGTCTTCTTGTTGTGCGGAGCCCGGCTCCGCACAGTTGTTCTTCTTGTCCAGGCCCGGCCGTGGACAGTCGTTCGCCGGCGGACCCTGTCCGCGGGCGCGCGGTATCAAGCCCGGCTTGACCGCATTTTTTCTTCGTGCAGCCCGGCTGCACGGTAATGTGTCCTTCGCCGGCAGACCCTGTCTGCGGGCGCGCGATATCAAGCCCGGCTTGATCGCATGGCGCTTCGTCGTGCAGCCCGGCTGCACGACAGCATGCAAATTGCGTCAGTGCGGTACGTTTGCAACCGTCCGCACTGTTTGCAGCGTCAACTCCCGGAGTTGACACGCCTTCGTCACCTCGACGCCATTCATTGGCGGAGCCCCTCATGACCGAGGGTGCGTCGGCTCCCGGAGCCGACGCGTCGTTGTCGACCTGACCGCTTCGGGTCAGGGACTGTCCCTACACGCTTGAACGTGGGTGTTGGTTCCCGGAACCAACACATCTTTTTCTTCCGACGTCGGCAGCATTGCCGACGTGGGTCTCACTTGTGCGCGCCCTCGCGCACTTCTTGGGCACTCCGGGACAGCAGCATAAAGCGCTGTCTCGACTGGTGAGCCGCGCGCACCTGCTGGTGCGCGCGCTGCGGTAACAGGGCCATCGCTCTCTGTTCCGCTGTCGCGGCCGAAGCGCACGAGCGTGCGCTTCTTCCAGTCTATCACCGGATCATGCCGTGCAAGCCACGGCATGCCCATTACTACGTCGAATTTATCGTCCAGGTCCAGGACGATAAAGTGTTCGACAAACACTCGTTGTTTGTACGAGAAGCGCACGTTCACGACGCGCTTCTCGGTCTTCACGATGGCACCTGTTGCCAGTCGTACCTCCAGAAGACTTCGAGGTGTATCTACCTCCTCGAAGTCAAGTCTTGACAGGCTTCGTAGTCGAACAAAGTTGCTCGACGCGCCTGAGTCTACCAATGCTCGAAGAGAGTCACTCGCTCTCTTCGAGTAAACCTCAAGATGACTAGGTTTGGCCTGTCATCTTGTTTCTTGCAGTGAGAGCTGGTCTCACTGGGGCTGCAGTCCTCAGTGTCGCGTGCCCGATGTCGGCACGCGCGACTGCATTACCAGTAGGGCGCCCCGCGCCTACTGGATGTTCGCGTTTTTTGTTGGTCCGCGGCGATGCCTAGCATCGCCACGACGGCTACCTCCAGGGGGGCATGGGAGCTGTACACTCCGTGCAAAGTGACCGATCCTTCCGCAACGGAAGCATCGCACGTTACCTCCCTGCTGCTGGTAACCAGCAGTTGTTGCATTCGAGAGGTCCATTGGTTCTGGACCTCCCGTCCTCGCTACCGGGCGCGGTTGCGGCCTCGGTACGTTTACATGGAGTTTAGCCTGCCGCAGGCTAAACTCTTCTTGCATGGCAAGAGTTATTGCAGCTTCGAGAGTACTCGGGTACTCTCGGAAGAGATAGGTCTTCACAGGCCCATCTCTAAGCCCCTTCATGAACGTGACGACCTTGGTCGCTTCGTCAATCGGGTTAGTCACGATATTTGATACCAAATATCGTGCGCGCTGCGCGTAAGCATGGACGTCATGCTTACCCTGCTGAAGGTCGAGGAACTCCGCCCTCGACCGGAACTCGTTTGCGGGGGCTCAAACGCTTGTTTGAGCTCCTCTTTGAACACTTCGTACGTGCTGAAGCACGTAGGATCGGAGAGTCGGCGTCCATACGCCCAACTCCTTGCGCGTCCGCCAAGGCAGGACATGGCGAACGCGACCTTCGACAGCGGGTCGACGATGCGTCGAGCCGCTATGGCTGTGTCGAGTTCGACAAGCCATCGGAGGAGAGGCTCGCCCTCTCTTCCCACGTAATTGCTTACGCTCAACTTTAATGGTTGAGCACGCGGTGTCGTCCCTGACGACGCCGTCACTGAGGAAGCAGCGTCACGCTGCTCCTTCATGATGAATCCCAGAGCAACACCATGTTGCTCCGTCGGCGATAGCGTACGCAGCATTGTAGCTATAGCCGCTTCTCCAATGACTGTTGACAGTCGTTGGAAGGCCTCCCACTCTGGGTCAGACAGGTGGGGGCAGTCAACGCGTGCAACATGCGTTGCAGGCGTGTTGGAGCTCTCCATGGGCACCTCCGTGCTCATGTGGTTCTCGGCTCCGCGTTCGTACACCGCGTACGAACGTCAAGCAGTCGGTCGTTGGACGGACTACAAAGTGCTACCAGGTGTAGTGGGTCTAACTTGACTCACTACTTTAGCTTACACGTTGCGCAACGTGTATGAGGAAGCGTAAGTACTTAGTAATTACTTAGGTTAATTATATTTGAATACACAAATATAAGTTAAGTAACAAAAGGATTCCAAGTGACTTAGATTAGGTAAAATGAGAACTGTATTGTTTGTAAATTGATCTTCCTCTAAAATCTGCTAAAAACTGTTTATCATCTATGAAAGGGTTGACAGCGGCTGGCTGTCAGAGCCCCGCTAATATGCATATCTCTGATTGGTAGAAAGATGCTGCTTTCTACCAATAGGATCTTTGGGTATGTGTGGACCACTTACTGTGGTGGTCCACTTCAATGTATCCATCGGTGTGTCTTACACCAATGTGAGGAAGTATCCAAAACGTTTAACAGATAACCTATCTGTTAAATTCACAAGTGACTTGCAGCCACTTGTACGTGTAACCCCGTTACACTGCCAGGTTCCCTGCTCCAGCGTGATCGGACGAATCAAATTGTTTATCGTGGTCGCCTTGAATTCTCATACGTAATAACGCATATATCCGTCGCATCAAGTTCCTTCCAAGGCGACCGTCATCTTCGATCAGCCAACACATCAATCTTAGGTGATATCTTCGTTCCCAGATCGATCATATACAAACACGTATATACACCACCGTTCCAACTGACTTGCAGCCCTCCCACAAGCTATTCATCCCAACCACGATCGCGCAGTGACCAACTCACCCGCGATTTCACGCCTAGCGATCTTCATGTGACTGCATAACCTCAAATCGATGCCGGTTGGCGTGCTCTCGCAGGTAGTCATGTAGCAATGCCCGCAATTCAAGTCGACTTCATCAACCCGGGTAGGTTCGTCATACCCCTTCCAGTACACTATTAACTCTCTCAATGTGCGTCCATTTCGGGTCCGCCGCCCAGATCGCATGTCAGCTATGCGCTCCACTTCATATTCGTCATCAGCCAGAACAGCTATCTTCTGGGAGTAACTCTTCGTCGAAATCGAGTCGATTTTGATCTTCAATCGCGAGACGAACACTTGGGCGGTCTGGAAAGCTGCGGACCGGCTTCAGTTTAGCAACGTGTACAATGGGAAACAGCCGGCACTCGGTACCGGCAATCTCGAGACGTACAGCATAGGTATTGATCACTTCAGCCACCCTAAACGGCCCATGCCACATATGTGCCAGCTTGCGCGCATAACCTTCCTAGACTCTGTCGAGATACAGCCACACCTGCATACCAGCTTCGATCTCATGTGGACGGACTGACTATCTGCGCGACTTCGGATCGCGTCACGTAGGCGCCCATTAACTTCTTCCCGAGCCTGTTGATAGTGTCGCTGGACGTGATATCGCCAGCGGCGCGGCTCGCAATCTCGCCGGCGTGTTGATCCAAGGGGAATCATCGCTTCCAATATAGTCCGTTGGTCCCACCCATGCACCAAATAGAAAGGGGTATCTCCGCGCACTCGATATTGAGTGCAAACGTCAAACACTCCGCATACTCATCCCAGTCTCGTTGGTTGACATTGGAGACGTACATCTTCACAGATCGAGTTAACGTCTGTACCATACGCTCGGCTGTACCATTCGCCTGTGGTCGGTAGGCCATCGTCGCACGTTGCTTCTGATCGACGATCTTGTTAAACGATCTGAAAAAGTCCGCCATGAACCCAGGTTCTCTGTCGTGACGCATGGCTTCACTAGCGCCAAATCGACGAAACACACATTCTTCGTAATTCTCGGCGATGGTTTGAGCGGTTCGAGACGCACTTGCCTTAGCTATCGCATAACCGGTGAATTGATCGATCCAAATCAACAGCTCTGTGTTGCCTTTGTAGGACTTAGGCAAGGACGGAATATGATCCATGGCAATAATCTGGAATGGGTAAGTGGCCTGTAGATTGCCAGGTGACTCTCCTTCCATGGTTGGTCTGCCTTTCCCCGTTTCACAATCCACACACTGATCAACATAACGTTGCACACTCTTGCAGAGCCTTCGCCAATGAAAATGAGCTCTGATACGCTGGTACGTTCTTCCAATGCCTTCATGTCCACCTTCGAGACTCACATGATAATGGGGAAGGAAGTCTTCCTGCAGGGTTTCGGGGATCACCAATTTGGTCACGAGATCGCGATCTTCGGAGGGCCGCTTAGATGGGGGGGGGGGCAATAGAATAATAATCCGGCCTCGTCTACTCCATGGTCTTCTGCGATCTTGGCGCATGACTTGGCGTCCGTTGCAGAGAGCTCCTGCACGCCCCAGCGAGATACTTCTTCAGATCGACGATTCATTTTTCTTCGTCCTGTACTCGGCATATCCGATCCCCTCGCATTCGTTGCACCAGGGGTTCCTGCAATACTTCTGGACTGCGTCGTTGTCGTGATCGCGTTATAGCCGTGGCCATGACTACCGACGCCTGAGATTGCGGAACTAACAGTTCGTTGAGCCGATTGAGCGTTACCAACTCGCTCTACCTGATAACCAGATTGGAATCACCGCAGATTATTAGTCGTCCCCGGTCTACATGTAGATCCGCCAGCAGATCGAAACAGAGGAGCAGGGCGTGATATTCTACCCCATTCACTGGAAGATCGGTCTTATACTCCGAGGCGGCCGAGATTACTTGCCACCCGGGCAGGCTCCACACAATCGCGCTGAAGGCTCCGCCGTTACGTTTCACCCGGGCTGATCCATCGAAACTAACCACTAACAGTTCCTCATCAGGTTCCACCGTGGGTGGGGGCATCGAGATGATCTGGCGAGGCTGCTTCCTGGGTGCGATCGAGGTCAGGATCGAATCGACTTCCTCACGGGGCGTGATGCTTGCAGCCATCACCCCCAAAATCTCATCTTCGCCTTTTGTACATTTCACAATCTCTAACGTCCAGCTCGAAAGTAATGCCGCCCACCTAACCGGCCTTGCAACCCTGCAGAATTCATCAGTCACGCCAACATCGAGTGGCGTGTCAAAACCTTGGTCAATCTTGTCATGAGTTGCGTGTAGCAAATATTCAACCCTCTGAGCAGTGCCAACACTTCTTTATCCACAATACCGTAGTTAATCTCGTTTGCCTTGAGCGTGCGGCTGGTAATGGTCACCGGGTAATAAATGCCATCATGTTCCTGCACCAATGCAGCCGAGATCGCCCACTTGCAAGCATACACTATCACCACTTGTTCTCGATCGGGATCGAAATGTTGCAAGATGGGTGCGTTGATGATCTTGTTCTTCCGTACTGTGAATGCTTCGGTTGCTCGTACCCACTTATCTTGCCCCTCATCATCGTCCCCCGTCGGGTTGATTGCGGTATTGATCTTAGCCACCTTACTCGCTTCGAAAAAGTCAGTCTCCCGGAGTTCGTACAAGATTGACGCGTAGATCGCGAAATCTTCGATGAACCTGCTGTGGTAGTTGATGCTACCCAGGAATGATTGCATCGATCTCAGAGTCGTTGGGAAAGGCAAGCCAGCAAGGGACGACAAGTCTTTCGGCTGAGCCTCCATCCCTTTCGCAGAGACCTTATGTCCCAGGTAATCAACTTTCCTCAACCCCCAAAAGCTCTTCGCCACACTAATAGACAGATTCCACTCCTCACAGGCATCCAGAAGTTCGTCCACGCGGTTACACAGCGTATCTCACGACCTTGCCGTGACCAAGATATCGTCGATATAAGATCGACGACCTAGCACTGAGGGCTTCTTCCCCACGTCGGGTTCACCTTCGCGAAACAGATCTACCGGGTTGGGTTGATCTTGATCTCTCAAGTCTTGGACCTGTTGATCTTGGCCGTTCGTGATCTTCAAGAAGCCATACAGCGCGTTATCGAGTAGTCGCTGATAGATCTGAGGTGCACTCTTCAATCCAAAGGGCATTCGGTTCCATCCGAACAGTCCAAACGGTGTGATAAGTGCTGATATCGTACGGGCGCGATCTGTCATAGATACGATCCAGAACCCGCTTGCCATGTCCAGCGAGCAATACCGTAGTACTTTGTCGAGATCATCGAGTAGGTCATTGATCAATGGCATAGGATAGACCATCAGACGTGTCAAGCTGTTGACCAAGCGATAATCGATGCAAAGTCTGATGTCGATCCCATTCTTCTTGATGATCACAACAATAGGCGGTGCCCATGGCGAAGTAGAGTGCTTGATGATCTTGGCTGCCAAAAGACCCCTGATCAATTGGAAAAGCTTCTCGCGAAACTGCGGCGCGACTTTCCTGACCCGCTGAGCGATTGGCGTTCCCCACATCTATGTCGCAGATTGCCCTTTTGAGGCTGGTGGTAAGACGTTGCCTTTACCGATCAGTAAATGCCGCCGGCGCCAGATGATGCTCCGTAGCCGGTAGATCTCTTCCTGCGTGTTATCACTTGGATCTCCCACCTGAAGATCTTCAACCTTGACGTCTTCTGTCGTGGGTGTGACTTCCGGAAGTACCGCTAGGTGTCCTTCGACATCTTCCGCGCAGAGATCGCCGCCTTCCTTGATGCAGATTTGTTCGTCCCCATGTCTGATGGATACGGAATGTTTGTTCAGATCGTACTCATCGATGGGTGCATGTTTACGCCTCTCTGAACTGTCGGCCGAATTTTCTGCGGGACACGCGGTATCACATACCGGAAGTGTAGCACCGCATACTTGCGATATCAGTGCTCGAGCGCACTTCTTGTTCGTCGGCGTGGCGGGACCACCTTTCTGCGTGTCGGTGCCATGAAAATCGCTTGTGGCGGAGTCATTAATTATATCGTCTGGGGCTACGATCGCCACCTTTCCCGATCGACTCAGTGGGCGCTTCAAAATCGCGGTTGGCAACTTGTACAGTGGACGATTCACGGCCGGTCCGTGCACAACTTCCAGATCTGGAGTGGCGTCATCTGCATCTGTAGTTGTCTGGTAGGCCAAGTTCTGCCACTCAGCGTAACGTCGCGACCCGACCGAGATGTGTCCAGGTATGCGGGGTATGCGATCCCCAGTTAGCCACATTGCGATCCTCGTATCTCGCTGGAGCACTAGCTTGCGGTCACTTACATTAACTATTTGCAGGTAGCAAATCTTACCGGGACGAGCAGCGACAGTAGGCACCCAGCGAACTCCACGAGTGACCCATAGTTTCAGGCGATCCGACGGCACGGTGTGTAGCTTCACTTTCGTTGATCCACCAACATCGATCTCGCAGTGTCTACCCAGGGTTACTTGTTCCACTATGTCCCCATACAGAGGACGTCGTCCAGCGAGTTGAATTCGGACTTCATCTGGCAGACAAATCGATCCATCCACCAAATCGAGATGGATACCGGCCGGTACCATGAAGTCCATGCCTAAGATCAGGTCTTGGCCGCCGGTCGGGGGACCCACCCAAGCATCGAAGAAGTAAACTAACGATCCAGCAAGCGTGATCTTGAGACATGCACGTCCTTCAGCCATGTACGGCGATTTTCCCACTCCCTCACATTCTAATGCTTGACGATTGTCGTGATTCTCCGTGCGCGATATCCAGCGCCATTTTCACGTTTGATCTGGAGTATTCATCGATCTTGTGAAGGCTTGCCACCGCAGCAGTAAATTTCCCATGAAGTTGACATGTATTGCCGATCACCTCGTTTACCGTCGCTTCCGACTGCTTCTCGACATATGCATCGATGCAGAACTTAGAACGCTCGGCTCGTACCGGATTCCAACCCGGCGAGCGTCCTAGTTTAACATCTTCTCCGTCGACTCCGGCAGCATCCCCCCGTGTTTGGTAGGATTATACCATTGACGGATCAAGTTGTAAATTTTTCCATTGGGCATTCGCCGGCTTCGTGAATCTCACCACACGCCTTGCATACAAATAGGCGCCGATCTGATGGATGACCTCTATTTCCACACTTGTCACAGGTCAGTCGTTCCCAACATCCAAGATCGTCATGTTTCCTCGATCCACAATGCGAACACCGCTGAGGCGGCGTCCCCTCGTCCATCGGTCTAATGTTCCGTTCAGGCCGGCGATCCTGCTTTAAGGGACCTTGAGCTTGGTCACGTGGACGTCGATCTTGTGGTCTTTCTTGTTGCGTAGTCGCCACCAGATATACTCGTGCAAGCTCTCGTCCGCCGATTCACCTGACTCTTCATCAGAGTTGCTACTGTCGCTGCGTACGTGGATCGCTCGTACCGTCCATGTACGAGCAGCTGTAGCAGTGGTCTTCTGGCGGGGCTTGATCGATCCATACACGGCCTTACTCTGCCTGGCTTCCCGCGCTGGCGAGATCGCAAGACTTCTTCCAGCTTGTCAGCATCAGGGATTCGCAGCCGGGCTAACTGGTCGGCTAGATCGCGGTCGTCGAGCATTTCGATAAAATGATCGACGTGCTCGTGCCTGACATCAGGCGAACCATCCTTGACTTGCAGACGAGCACGAAGGCCAGCAACATTAAGGCGGTGCAGGTACTCCAGGGGCGACTCATCAGATCGCTTTCGGGCAAGATAGTCCTGCCGTACCACCGAGACTCCTCGACCACAATATTGGATCTGGAAGCTTTGGTGTAGATCCTTCCACGAGCTACGGGTAGTGCGGCTCAGCTGGCGGTACCAGTTTCGTGCTGGCCCTGTGAGAAGATCTCTGATTACCAGGCGCTTTTCTTCATCAGGTGCTTGGTCGCGGACGAATGCCGATTTTACCTTGCTTATCCAAGATCGGGCTCGATCTTCATCGCCGTCTTTCCCGGAAAACTCCTTCAGTTCGGACATCGCTGACACTCGAATACGTGGTGTAGACAGTGTCTGTCCGCTTGTAGTGGTCGTCGCAGTAGCGACTGCCGCTCGGGCTGGTTTGCCGAGATCAAGGTCGTCGGGGTCATATTCCCCGGACGAGGCGGGTTGGTTTGGTGACCCAACCGACTCCATTTCGACATCCTGATCTCTCGTCGATCCTGACTTCGACTGCCCGTGGGATACACGCTGTTCTTTCAGGAACCTTTCCATTGCTGTCTGGAAGAACGACTCCAGTTTCTCTGGCGAGTGACGATCTGAATTTGTCGATCCTTCCTGAGTGTTCTGTTGGAAGTAGGCGTCGCTCGGTCTGCACGATCAGCTAGATCTCGTAACATGGCTGCACCAGCAGGCCCTAGTGTCATGTGCGGCGAGTCTTCCGTACTGTCTGACTCGATATCCTCGGTGGCGGACACGTAAGGCGATGACGTTGCGGTCCGTTCTCCGGGTGTAACCGGGGTCGATCTTGCCAGCGTCAACGCTAACTCGGTTGTAGTCTGCTTTGACCGGGCCGATCGTTCGTGCGGTCGCTTTGCCTCACCCACTAGAGGTGTCAGCAGTGTGAACAGGCTCTGCACGGTGTGCTCGATCTCGCTGAGTTTCAGATCGAATAGATCTTCCGCTGCGAATGACCCGGCAACTATTCCACGTTCTTTTAGGAGATGCAGCAGTGCCTTAGCTGCCGTAAGTTTGTTCGATCCAGGCACTGGTAGCGACACGGGTCCTCGGAGCTCGCCAAGAATCTTCGGTCGAAGGACACGCATCACGGTGTCCTGGATCAAGAAGCCATGCAGTTCTTTCTTGTAGTACGCAACCGCCAACTGATCTTCGGACACAATCGACGTGAGATCACCACGATCTTCTGTTTCCGAATCTGGTGCCTTGATCTTCTTCCGCGAGGGCTTCGGTCTAGCGGTCTTCTTCTTTGCTGTTGATTTCGCACTGGGTGGTTGGGTGGACGATCGTGCTCCGGCTTTCGCCGGTGGACTTTCGTCCGGCGGGGTCCACGAGGGGACCTGGGGAGGAGGTTGAGGTTGTCTTCGAGGTCCGCAGCGGGACCTCCCTCTGTTGCGTCGGTAGAGCTCCTCCCAAAACTCTGCCGCTCCGCGGATCGATCTTGATTCAGCGGTGTCGTCGGTGATCCGTTCTCCGTCGACACCTAATCCCCTTGTCCAAATTCGCCTTGCGCATCCTCTTGAGGGGAACCACGGTGAAATACTGAGTCACCCAAAGATCCGGACACACGCACCATTGTGGCGAAGTGGTTCCGCGGAATTTACAGATCGCGGGGTTCCTCTTGCACACGGCGCCCGAACTGCCGACTGACGGAGGGGGTACTCCGATCTTCCGTGAAGTTGCTGATCCTCACCTTGTGCACCTGCCGGTGGGCTGGATCGCCCTTCGGATGATCTAGGAAGACGCGCTTGCGGTCGAGTCTTGAACTGTCTGGCGGACAGCGGGAACTTGTGGCAGCAGCGGGGATACTTCTACGCGCTGCGCCGGTGTAGGGTCGAGTCGTTGATCTTGGGTTGCCTGGATCGAGACTCGTAGGCCGATGTTGATCTTGGCCTGGGGTAGCCTTGTGGTCGGTGTGTGACCTTGTCTTGCCTTTCCTTGCTTGCCGCTTCCTCTAGCGGTGGGTTGAAACGAGGGTTGACGGACGCTGGGCCAAGCTATCCCGGCGTCCGGGGTGATTCGATCTTGGAGGCGTCGCTGACTTGGCGGAACGTCGGGTGGGCCAAAGTATATCCCGTGCCCGGTAGCGCGAAGGCGAAGACCACTTGTGATGGAGAAGGAAAAACCAACTCAGTTTAATGTGTTACCATACCCTAGTGCTGGCCCTATTTGTTCTCCTACACCACTAAACTTGGCGCGCTATTACTGGCTCCTTGGACCTCGCTGACTCTCTCTATGGTGTTTGCGTCATCAGTGGAACTGAGATTCGGTGTCCATCTTCAAGATCAGCGTCATCTCTGTCAAGATCGATATCGTCGATCCTGATCAAATATACCGGATATTGGACCGCTGGCTTCCGTGACACCACTCTTGTGACCTTGGCGCTCTTCCGATGTATTATCTTGAGCGATACATTGCGATCACAGCAGAATTGGGTTACCCGCTCTACCACACGCATATCTTGTCTTGATTATCGTGCGGGTGGACGTAAAGCTAATCTTCAAGGTCACATACATGAACAAACGAAATCAAGGCGGCAGCCCAATTGGGAAGTCGGTGAACCGACTACAGAAGGACCAATAGCGGACCAGCGTCAATGGCTAGCTGTAATATCGACGCTATGGACTTAGATAGATGGATGTGCTCGACATGCATTAGTGCAGCGTACACAATTCCCATCCGATAGGTAAAGCAGAGCAAAATGCTTCTGTTTTCTAACCAAATTGTATTGAATGTAATAAAAGGAAAATGCATCACGCAAAGCAAATTCAATTAAGAGCGCCCATCGCTTGTGGTGTCAAAGCGTGAATGCCCTTCCAATTCTTGGCTAGGAAAACGAGATCCCGAACCATGTCAGGTTTAAGCGAGCTTCGCTTGACAGTCAAAATGTTCCCACTCGTTGAAATGACCCGTTCCGATGGAACACTCGTCGCAACAATACCCAGCCACTTCCTTGCAACCCTACGCAAGTTGGGGTAATTAGTGCCGTTCACTTGCCACCACATGAATGGATTAACAGTGCTTTTCACGCAAGCTATACCTTTCAGATAGTGCGTAGTGCGTAAATTCCTTCTTCCGCGTTCAAGTCCGTTGCTCTTGATGGGACGACGTCCGGGCAGAAGGCAATCACGGGCTTTTGACTTCGTGACCTTTGACGCTGAAGTGCCCTACTTGAAGCGCTCCCAACCTATTGCTACCCTTCGCCGATTCCCTGATGTACGCAGGCGATGTACGCAAGCGCTGTACAACGGCGCGCACAGAGTCCATTTCGATGCGCCGCAGCGACGCAATGGTGTCATCGAGATACGTCTCTATCTCATTAATTGCTAGCTCCCGGATATTCTCTATTTGATTTCTATCTTCCTCCGTCAGGGCAGCTTCCTCTTCATACTCTGCAACAACTTCGTTTCTTTTGGGTACAACGACTGTAGCCCAAGCGGGTTCATCGGCGCCACCACGCTTCTTCCTTTTTTATCACGGCTCCACCAACAACCAGGTGATGACAGTGAGCAATGCAGGCCATGTGTTTGATCCCTAAGATGTTGTCAACGGCAACCATGTTCGAACCGCTATCTCTCAGAACCATAATACAATTGTACTTATGCAGCAACTAGTCACCCATAATCTGCTCGATAGCCCACGCAATGACTGATCCTTCGTAAATGCCTGGCAGCTCACGCACCTCCAGGGTCCAGCTCTGCGGTCGGAAAGTATTGTCCACGTAATGAATCGTTAATGAAATGTAGCTTTAGCATTGCGATGTCCAACTATCGCAGGTCATGGAGAAGAACCTGCAACCGATACCAATTAGGTCACGTACGCGTCTACGATACGCCACTGCCAGACATAGGATCTCGTGTCGCACCTTGCTGCGGTCAGGCAGATCCACCTGGATACCACAAACATCTTCAGTAATGTAGTGATAAATCGTTCATCCTCGACAATTACCATAGGCCGGAAATACCGGGCGATCCATTCGGCGATAAGCTGGTTCAGGCGACTCTGTTGCTCCACCGTTATGGTGCGGAGCTTCTTCTTTTTGCTTTCCTCAGGTACTTTCAAACACGTTTGTCACGTGGCGGATGACGGGTTCACCGCCACCACGAGCCTGCTGCGCTGTTTGTGCCACATACCATTCCGTATCAAAATTGATGTCCCATTGCTGTAGAACACATGCGCGTTTTGTCAATATTTCGTCTTTTGCAGCATGGTTTGGCAAATACGACGCGGCGCGTTCTCACGGTTTGAACCGTGCGCTTATTTACTCAGCACGGTTAGTTTTGACAGCAGAGTGACGAAATGAATGGCCACGGAGGTGATTTAAGAGCTGGGACAGGGCGGCAGATCGCAGATGTCGCCCTTCCTCCTCAAACCAAGAGTCCAGCTCCGCCCATTCTCCTACTTTCTCAGTCCAATGGAGGTTTCAAGCACGCCGCGAAGGCGGAAGCTCACTGACATCGAGCGCGAGCAGGTCATTGTGTCGCTGCTGCAGCGATCGGTGAACGGCGTTCCTCGACGAGGCGCCGTGAAGGCGGTGGCGGACAAGTGCCAAGTCAACCCTCGCACGATCTCAAGGTTGTGGCGGCGCGCGAAGGAGGAGGAGGCCAAGTCGGGCCGACTGTGTGCTGAGTCGCGCCGCCATGAACGCGGCCGCCAATGGCGGATTTGTCGGCCAAGCTGGAGCGGCTGCGGATTACCCCGCTGGAGCAGCGCAGCACATTGCGCTCTGCGGCGATGGCATGCGGTGTGTCGAGAGCAACCTTGCAGCGTCGTGTCAAGGACGGGCAGCTCGTGGCACACACTAGCAATGTAAAGCCACTTCTGACGGAAGAGAACAAGGTAGTAAGACTAACCTGGTGAATCGGGCATGTTGAGCCATTGTCTTTGCTGTTTAGAGACATGAATGACACCATTCATGTAGACGAAAAACTATTCTACATGACAGCCGTCCGGCGTCGATACTATCTTCTTCCTGGCGAAGCAGCGCCCCACCGCCAAGTTCGGTCCAAGCGCTACATCACAAAGGTGATGATGCTTGCTGGGGTTGGAAGACCAAGATGGGGTGAGGCCTCGGGCTCCTTTTTCGGCGGAAAGCTAGGCATATGGCCCTTCACCGTGCGGGAAGCTGCTACCCGCAGCAGTACCAGGCGTCCGGGGGGACAATCGTGACCAAGGAAGGCCGCGTAAACCAAGGTACCTATCGTGCAATGTTGATTGAGAAGCTTCTACCTGCTGTTTGCGAGCGCTGGCCGGCCGCAAGAGACGGTGTGCATGTGCACGTGCAGCAAGACAACGCTCCTGCGCATATTAGCGTCGACGATGCTCAGTTTGCCGACGCTGTGCAGCAGCAGGAGCTGGATATCGAGCTGTGCTGCCAACCGCCGAACTCCTCGGATCTCAACTGCTTGGACTTAGGTTTATTCACAGCCATACAAGCCCGCCAACGTCTGCGCACACCTCGCTGCTTTGATGATCTCATTGATGCCGTTACAGCAGCGTACTGGGAGCTGCCGCCATCTACAATTAATGCCGCGTTCTTAAGCCTGCAGGGGTCGATGGACTTGTGCATTCAGGATACAGGAGGCAACACGTTCAAGCCTACTCACATGGCCAAAGCGAAGCTTCAGCGGGAGGGAAGACTGCCTCTGAGCCTTCAGTGCTCCCCCAAAACAGCCGTAATTATGTCGCAGCATTACAGGGAGCAGCCTACTCGCCATAGTTAAATCAAATACAGTTTGAGGACATCATTTCGAGACTAAAACAAGAGTGGGATGGGACATCAATTTTGAGACGGAGTAGTACGTCTGTAACTCAATGGGGTGGTTGGATTCCAGATGTTGTGGTATCTTACCACTTGCCAAAGGGGTACATCATCCTCTCGAAGCACAGCAAGCAGTATATCAGCTCGACATGCTTATTCTTCAAGTCATTGCGCAAAATGTGACTGTTCGCATCATTAGAGCTTTGTAGACGTTATCGCGTTCGTCGTGAGTGACATCGCTACATAAGAATTGAGGCATTGATTTAGTATATCTGCCGGTCAAACGCTATTGAGATGCCAGATGATAATCAATCGGGTGCATGCGCTCATACCACATCTACTTTCCACCGGCCTCTCTACCTTATCACTGGGTGTAACTGCCGAAGGGGAGCGGTCATTCGAAATAAACACCTTCACTTTCGAATTCGCTTCATAGCTCCTCAGCTATCTACCCCCTCTCCAAGTTCACAACCATGCCGTCCCGCCAGTCCCCCCTGCATTCGAGTTCGTCGTCGCGCACCCCGCAACGTCAAACATGTCACTCATCACCAGCATCTGCAGCATCACGCTCGTCTCGGCGTGCAACTGCTAGCCCTCGAACGACGCCGAGGAGGCGCTCTGCTCGTGCTCGCACTGCGCAAGCGGAGCATCTGCAGTCGATGCTGGAGATGCTAGAAGACCGCGAGAAGGCTCGGCGCGAGGAACTGAACCAGTTTGACACAGAGCCCGAATGCAATGAAACCGAAGTGGCTTCGGCGTGCCCCATCCTTGATGAGATCTACAGAGACGGTGGCGCTGCGGCCGTGTTCAGATTCTGCAAATTTCACCCAGAGAACTGAATATGCTCTAGTTCTCAGTACGTAGCCACGTTCACCGTTACTGGAACGTTGGACGCGGCCGCCACTTTACGTCCACGGGTAAATATATCTTCTTCATGATGTGTGTTGTGATGAAGTGTAGGGGTACATGGGAGATGTTGTCTGGTATTTTCAAGGTGAAGACGCCAACTTTCATCAAGACAACAACGGTATTTATCGAGGCGGTGGCGCCAAAGCTGTACGAAGCATGGGTCTCTTCACATGCTGATTAGTCCAGCATGCGAGCGCTGGTAACGTCCGCTCGGTCATACATTCCCCAACGTACCGAGTGCCATGTACGCCATAGACGTCACTTTCCAACAGTCAAATCGCCCATGTGGCTCGATGGCTAATGCCATGCCGTTTCACAGCGCGAAACACACATTATATGGATTTAAAGTGGTGGTATCGGTAAACCCGCGTGGACTTGCTATTAATTGCACGCGCCATGCTCGTGACAACATAGCCAACATTACCCTGTTCCGAAACAATGAAGCTTTCCACCAGGCCGCTCGTCGTAAACTTCAAGGCGAGAATAGGATTCAAGACAATGACCCTCTAGCTACGGAATATCCTGACTGATGGGTGCTGTTGGCAGACAAAGGTTACCAGGGCCTAGCTGATCATGTACGTTGCATTCACCCAAAGAAGGGCAACAATCTCATCGCGGAAGAGCAACGGCAGAACGCTTTCATTTCCAGTGACCGAGTGATTGTGAAGAATTTTTGGCAGGTTGTGTGGGCTTTGGAGAATTTGCGCGGAGAAGTTTCGATGGAATGAAGCTCTCTACGACGACTTATTTCACGCCTGCTTGAGTTTGACTAACTACCATGCTACGATGCATCCTCTGCGCGAAGAATATGGTCTGTGTTACCGCCAGTTCCACAACCGGCTTCTGGCAATTGGAGCAGAAATGAAGAAAAACGTCGTCAGAGCCAAGATAGATACCGCCCGGAACAAGCGTATAGCGTAAACCCTAGACGACCACCCTGCACACGACAGTGTCGATGGCTTTAGTGACGCCGACTCTGGCATCACTGAACTGTCGTTGTCTCTATAAGCACGTAGATCTGAATTGTTCCAAGTGACTGGGTAGATGACTAGGAAGGATGTCTACTTGAGTTTCCTGCTTAGGCGCTCGTTTCTATAAATTACATTCGATTTTTTGTAATCTCGTCGTATGTTGTCAAGTAGAATCTATGGTGTTCGACTTCTTTAGTATAATTCGATGTCTAACTAGTTACTCGTATTCTTCTTTTGAGACTTATTGCGCACGAGTCTCGCAAAGTGCCAAGCGATTTTCCGCTTCTGGCGTTTCCTAATGTACAACATCATCCAGGTGGCAGCTTCGGTCCACATATTTAGAGCATTTACGTCGATCCAAGCTCTTTCATTGGCAAGCGTAACCACAAACCGCGAGGGTATGACTCCATGACGGGACTGCTGTCCAAGCTGCTGCTGCTGCTGGGTGAGGTCCAAACTGCTGGCGGTGGTGTTGAGATCCAATCTGTTGCCGCTCATCCAGTCCATCTTGCTGTTGTTTGTGGTGACATCCGTGTCGCTGCTGTTCTTGGTGCCCAACCTGGAGCTGCTGCTCGTAAACTCACGCTGTTGTTGCTCGTACAGCGCAAAATGCTGTTGTTGTAGGTCAAGCTGCTGCAGTTGGTGTCGAAGTTCAGCCTGTTGGTGTTCCTGGCTAGGCTGAGGATGACTCGGGGACACGCAGCCTGCGGCTGAGGACAGTTGAAGTAGCGACCTTGAGGCTGCTCGAGTGCGTACGCGACGTCAGAAGGAGGACACCCGAGGTCTAAGTGACGCAAGCACAAGCCCAAGAGAAGAACAGTACGGCTCGGCGATGTGTCAGCCGTAGGGCATGGCGTTGGAGAATGCTCCCGTGGAGCAGAGTTGCGTGGATGCGATGGCATTCGGTCGTTGAAGATCCGGAGGATGGAACACGATGCTCGCAGAGACCAGCTCCTCGACGACCCCTCGCTCGTTCATCGGGGGCCGGGCTGTGTTTGGACCGGTTCCATCCTGATTAATCGTGATCTCACCTGTCCGTAGAGCCGCGGCCTGGGTTCACAGAGAAGCAGGATCGTTAGATTAGCAGTCAGTTCGGAATTCGCCTTGGGATAGAAATTCCAAGCGTTTTCACCTTGGTCTGCTGTTATCATTGTGCGTGGAGCTGTAACACTCCTGTACCAGCCGGAGGACGCTGTCTACACCGAGGCCCCCAGCAGCTACCACAGGAACACGATCTGCAGGTATGACAGCGGGTGCACCACGTCGCGGTTGGGCAAGCCGCACGCGTGCTCCAGAACAGCGCTAGCATCCGCAGCGGCAACGCGGGGTAACATTGCTCCGCAATGGAAGCGGATATCCTCTTTCGCTCCTGACGGAAAAGTTCTAAGTTAATTTCCTAGCACTACACCACTAAAACTCTCGCCGTTGTAGAGGAGGTCGCGTTGTTGTAGTTGGGCTGTGTCTGGCCTGGTCAGTGAGAGACTGGCCGATTCTCCCTCACTGCCTAAAGTTCACGATTCGTGTAGGCTATGGTGCCGCCATCGAGTGTCCTGCAACAACACCTTCGTGCGGGAGCTGACGCACGTGCTCCGCACGGAGGTGGTATCGGTGAACGCGACGGAGTTGGCGAACAGTAGAATCGGGACTGGTGTGATCTTACTAGTCATGCTAGAAAGCACTTCGTGCCATCCGCAGTCGAATCAACGAGATAGGCCATCATCAACTCGACTGTGGGTGGCACAAGCGCTTCACAAACGGCGCGGTACCTGCCCTCGGTTCTCCTACCAGCCGCGCGCTCAACAGACCCGCCACCATGTCTATAGCAATGGCACCATCGCCTACTTGGTTTTGAACACTCTTTCGGCCAATCGTATGACAAGCCGTCTTTCGTTTTGACAGACAATATACGATGTACCCACTAGTATACTAAAACCAAGAAGCACTAAAAAAAGCGTTGATTGGAAAACGTAAGACGATTCGTCGTACGATGGATAGCCCAAGTGTGAGATTGGGTTTTGACTGGGGAGTGGAGCCACCGGACCGAGGTCTAACGGCATCGAGACTTTGAGAGGAGAAGACCGAGGTCTCCTATTGGCTACTCACATTTACCGCGCCAGAGTGACAGAAAGCTAGTTAGTGACTGTGGGGCACGGCGGGTCCTAATAAATTCCCGCCGAGCCCTCCAGGTAGTCATAGTGGATACCCTTTTTGCCTCCTATTAGGAATCCGGACTTAAGACGAAGGCTCGTCCGGTTGTAGGATTAGACCGAAGGCTCGGTCCATATTAGATATTTGTATAGACATTAGGGATTAGTTATAGTCGAGGCCTCACCTCCTCTAACTATTAAATCAGAGCAGAATATTCCCCCCCAAGCCATCAGGGTCAAGTCCGTCTACGGTAAGTCTAGCTAGCTTAGCTGTAGGGTCTGGATACGCTCGGCCGACGCGGGGTATGTCTGCCGGTGAGCTTAAGGTACATTGACCGAGAGTTCGCCCTGGTAAGGCCAAGAGTGGATAGTGGCCGAGTGTTGGGAGGTAGAGAGTCCTCCCTATACGTTGGTACGTTGACCTGGGTGCGTGGCGTGGCCCCCCAGTGTATTTGACTCTTTGGCCGAGGTTTAACCTCGGCGCCCCTGTCAAAGGCCTTGACCGGCCCGGTACCCTTCCTTTCTGAGGGACCACAGTGGGTTTAGCGCGAAAGCGTTTATATTTACGCACCCCAGCCGTTGCTCGTGGCTGGCGGTGCATGTGTGTGGGCTCTACCTACCTGACCGATACTTCAACACAAGGCATATTTCCAGCCCGGTGTAAGGGATCGGACCTGGTCTTCAGGTTTAATCCCAACAATCTTCGCCGACCTTTCGAGGGAAGCGTGTGTTGTTGGTAGGACTCGTCCCATTTGTCGAGGCTGAGGGACGAGGACTCGTAAAATCGTGAATTCCTACACGACAACTGGTGCCGCGACTCGGGACTGGTGTGACCGAGTGTTTGTTGTTACGGTCTGTGTAGGTATTGCCCCTTAACGAGCATTGAGGAGAGAAGGAAGAAGAAGAGAGAAGAGAACAAGAACAACAAAAACAAGATGGCGAACGGATCCAAGTCAGTGGTACCAGCAACGCCGGCAAAGTCGACGCGCGGATCCACCGAGTACTCGTCAACCGTCGCTAGCGACTTGACGTCTCGGTTGTCGGTGACCACCGAACGGTCGGTCAGCTTCGAAGAGTCGGTGGATGAAGATTCCGACGCCAAGGATGAAATGATGGACTATGATGACCTGGAAGAGAAGTCATCTGCAGCGGTGCAGGAGACGGACGACCAGGAAGACGCGATGTTGTCCGCGGGACACAGCGGGATTCCCCGCTCGCTCTCGCGAAACCTCGTCGAAGAATTTGATGAAGTGGCGGAGCCGGACCACGCCTACGACGACTATGAGGACGGCACCGAGGGCTCGAAAGCCCTGGTGCAGGTTACTAAGGGTCCTCAAGTTCTCCAAGGCAACCGACCGCCGATGAATGGCAGCACTCCAGCTGCAAACAAGGTGCTTGGACGAGTGTTCAAGCAGATGATGGAAGAAAGCGAGTGGATGCAGCAATTCTCGCCCAAGTCAATCCGACAAGCCATCTGGGTGGAGTTGAAGGGCGAGCTGGCCTCGCCAGTAAACTCTATCAATACCACTCAGGTGGCCGAGGACACGGTCTCGCTCATTCGGGCTATGGGGTGTGAGCCGCAAACTCACCCCTCGGATGCTGCAATCCGGGACTGGCTCCCTGCCATAGCGGGTCGTGAGCTCCAGAAGTGGAAGCGCAAGCTCCGTCTGAGCTTTGGCGCCACAGACATCGGCCTGGCTGGCCAAACCAAGGCCTCGGCGGAGCAGGAGGAGGACGACCCGTCGAAAGTCCCACTCCCACAGACGCCTCAGAAGAAACCAGAGAGCTCTGCGAGACGGCAGACTACTGATGGTGTGTTCTCGGTCCGTACCGAGGGTACGCCGTACTTCCAAGATTCGCACATGGTGACTCCCCGGTCGACGAGTCGCGCGGAACGCATTTCGCGCACCGAGGAGTCGAAGCCCACTCGCAGTACACAACGCGGGAAAACGAGCCGACGGTTCGCCCCTCGGTCGGCCTCCTCTGACGAGGATGATGATGATGATGATTACCTGGACCACGTTGACGGCCGCGACAGTCCTAGTGACGAATTGGCCCGCCAGGTCCGGGAGGTGAGCGAGACGGAGCGCTTGAGCTCGACGCCGAGACTTGAGCTCGCGACCCACCGACCCCTCGCTCAGATCAATCATTTTTCCGGAGCCCGCAACAAGAGTGAAAACTCGATGCAGTGGCTCCGAGCTTTCGTCTACGAGATGAAGGGCACTCACACACCGCCCAACGAGTGGTGCATGGCGTTTGAGTTAAGCCTTCGGGACGGTGACCTTCACTGGTACCGTCAACTTCCGAGGAAAACCAAACGCCAGTGGAAGTTGCTCAGCGACGCCTTCATTAAGTACTACTGCTCGCAATTCAAGCAGTCTGCTAAGGTTCGGTACTACTCGGCGAAGAGGGATGGTGCCGAGCACATTTGCGACTACCTAAACCGACTGAATGGCTACGCTCGCAACGCTGGCCTCCAGTTCGAGAAGGGTGGTCTCGATGCGAAAGACCATGAGCACCGATTCCTCGAGTCGTGTGGGAACCGAGGGCTCGAACGGCGGCTCTGCCACGTTCGAGTGAGGGACATTCACGAGTTGGAAGACATGATTAATGACATCTTGAAGTTGGAAGAGCGTGGACAGTCCCGCGAGACTTCGGCTTACCCACCGAGAAGCCGTGAGAGTACTCGCCGACGCGATGACAAACGCCCCGAGGCTTCGCGGGACAGTTACCGACGCGATGACCGACGCACCGACTCTTCGCGTGACGGTTACCGTCGCGACCGATACGATCGTCGGGACCGAGACTTTGACCGCCGTCGCGATGACTCGCGCCATGTGCCGCGAATCTCGCTGGCAGAGGCTTCGCTCGCCGACATGATCACCGAACTCCAAGTCCGAGGGTCTAGGGGTGGCCGTACCGAGCGTTCGTCACCACGCCGACACTCGTACAGCAGTAGCGAGAGCGAAGCTGGCAACAGCCTCTACTCTGAGGACGATCAAAGTGGCGGCGACTATAGTGATGACTACAACTCCGAAGATGAAGGTGGGCACGTAGCCGCGGCGAACGATCATGAAAGACGTGCAGCAGCAGACGGGACCTATGTCCGCTCCGACCACCGTCAGCGCAAGAGTGGCGACTTCGGTCGAAAACGTCGACCGAGGAAATCGAAACCTCGGCCGCGACAACCGCGAGGGTCGCCCCCGTCAATATGGACCGTGCGCTGCATGCGGAGGGCTCGGTCACTCGGCCCACTACTGCTACCGTCACTGCAAATTATGTCAGCAAGTGCACGATGTCGGAAAATGTGAAGCTCTTCAAGCGCTCACTTCTCTCCTTCGAACGAAGGTTGAGAAGAAGGACCTCACCCCCGAGCTCCAAGGCCTAGTCTTCGGTGGCCATTTAAACTAGGCAGCCCGCCAACTGAAACTGGGTTGGTCCCAATCGGGCTGCCACAGTTAGCCGAACCCGCGATCGACGCAGACTGTGTCTAGGCGTTCGTGGGGAAGTGCAAATGGCCGAACAATGACAAGGAGTATATGAACCCGATGAAAAATGAAAAGGAGAGAGGTGGAAACCTCGCCGGAGGTGAAATGAGTGACGCGAATGATGAAGATGAAGATGGAAGTGGCACAGAGGCTTGGGTTTCAAGCGCGGTGCCGGTAGGACGCACCAGCTCAAAGCTCGGTGGAGTGCTGAAGCTACTCCCGGGCGAGAGGCTGGGGTGGTGGTCCGCGTGGAAATTCGACCAGAGGGCTCGGATGAGAGCTCTGGCCCGAGGCGCGGTAAATGATGTGCGCACGCGAGTCCTTTTGGACACAGGAGCGAATGTGAGTGTGATCTCAGAGAGATTTGCAAAGAAGTTGCGGCTGCGTGAAATTCAGGGTCACGGCCGCTGTATGGAAATACAAGGGTTTACCAAAGGAACGATGGCTACAGAGCACCGAGCCTTGGTCAAAGGGACGCTCGGCTGGGAACGAGTGTACGAGTTTGAATTGTGGATTATGGATCATGGCGCCGGTGTGGACGTAGTCCTCGGCACCGACTTTATGATTCCGGCTGGAGTGCGCCTGGGCATGTTCCACGCGACTGCCAAATTGCCGGGCGAGGTGAGCATTCCGCTCATCAAGACAAAGAACATGCTCGATGAACGAAGTCTCGGTCCGCACATCAACAGCGGACCCGCCGAGGATTTACTTATCCCCGGTCACGAGTGGGTTGACTATCGACCACCGAAGCGCCAACCCTCGGAGGGGGCCCACGAGCTGTGGATACGCCGGACCGAGACGTTGGTACCCACGGTGAAAGCGTTTAGACGGGGCAAAGTCTCTCGAGTACGAGTGACCAATGTGAGCGACCGGCTGTTGTCTTGCCGAGCTCACACGCCTCTGCTTCTGTGGGTCCCAATCGGGGACCTCCCGTATGATGAGGGGTACACTCGGTTGGAGTCGACCAAGTACCGAGAGTGGCAGGTGGCCGCATTTGAGGAATCTCGCAACGAGGATTTGCTCCAGCGCGAGTACGAACTCTACCAGAAGTGGCTCGCCGCGCAACCACCGGCAGTTGATCGGCCGAGTTATCCAACCCCGGCCGGAATAAAACCTCGGCCGCTTGATGACTCGCCGGGTCAGGTGGGTCGTTTAAGCTGCGCCGAGCTTTGGGAGCGAGAACTCGCGAGGCGCGAAGAGATGGAGCAACTTGCCGCCGACGGCTCACCAGTGGGTGATGATCCGGCGACGCTCCCTACTCAGCGCGCCGAGCTTGAATACACTAGTACCGAGACCTCGGCGAAAGTTACGAACGAGGTCACGCTCGACCAGCCCAGCGACGATGGCTCCGACGTGGGCTCGGAACTGAGCGTGTCTACCGATGAGGCCCCAGAGGCGGCGGAATCCACTTATTACCAACGTAAGCCTGGGCTGCCTGAAGACTCGGCGGGTGAAGACTCGATGGATACCCTAGAAGCGACGTACCTGTCTGTAGGTACTGCGTTGGCGACAGAAGAGGGCGCAGATGACGGGGGTGATCAACCCTCGTCGGAGCACATGCCCAATGAAATCAACTTAGTGGACTACGCTCACGAACTGGCGTTCCTTCCCGACCTAACGGAGACCTCGGTGACAGACCTCGACTACTCGGCGCCGAATGTGCGTCTCCCAGGAGTGGGTGCGGAACACCAGGATCGCGTTGTGGAAGTGCTCAAGAAGCACGAGAAGATCATGATCTCTAGTGGAGATGCTTTGCCTCCGCCCGCTTATGGGGTGGTGTGTGATATCGATGTGAACGAACACTCGCCCATCAAACAGAGAGCTCGGCGAGTGCCCCTTCGGCACCTACGGAAGTTGTACGAACTACTACGAGGCCTGCTCAAGGCGGCCCTGATAGCGTTTTCGAACAGCCCGTGGGCTTCGCCAATCGTGATTGTGTTGAAAAAGAACGGCGAGGACATCCGGCTGTGCATTGATTACAAGATGGTGAATGCCATCACCGCAATCATGGAATATGCAATGCCTCTGGTCGATGACCTTCTCACCGACCTTGAGAAGTATCTGTGGTACTGCTCGTTGGATGCGGCAAGTGGATTTTGGGCGATCCTGATGACAACGAGGGCTCGCCAAATCTCGGCCTTCGTGTGTGCCCTCGGTCACTTTGAGTGGCTCAGGATGCCTTTTGGACTAAAGAATGCACCGATGATTTACCAACGCATGCTCGATAATGCACTGTGGGGGTTTGTCCAACCGAAAGGTGGATGGAAACACTACGCAGAGGTAATGCGGTGTGCGGAGGAGAGTGACCGAGACCTTGGTCGAACCGTCGGACGGACCCGGGCCGAACCGTCGGACGATCCGTCACCTGACCCAAACCAAACACCCACGAAGTTTGACGCAAGCTGCGACAGCACTCGGGCCGAAGACTCGGTCGCAGAACTGATTAATAGCCCGGCGGCCGACATGTTCGCAACTGGAGAACCCGACGAGTCCTCGCTAGTCCCGGTGTTTGAGCGCCGATCATTTGTGGACGATATTTGCTTCGGGGGTGAGTCGTTTGACGACTGCCTCGAGACTTTGGACCGACTGCTCGCCCGCTTCGAAGAGTGCCGTATTAGTGTGAGCTTCACTAAGAGCATCTTTGTGCAGCCCAAGGTTGATTTTTTGTCGCATGAGGTGACGCGAGAAGGCATCAGAGCTGACCCCAAAAAGCTCAAAGCAGTAGCCGAGCTTCCATTTCCTCGGTCGAAAAAAGGGGTACAAGCATTCCTCGGTGCGTTAAACTACTACAGCCGGTTCATCCAAGACTTTGCAGTATACGGAGCGGCACTATATCAGCTGAAGGACGAAGATTTCACGGACGGGGGTGACCTCAGTGCCGCCAAGCGAAGCTTTGCTGCGTTACAACGAAAGGTCGGTGAGGCACCGATCCTCCGACACTTCGACCGTGACCGAGCAGTCCACGTAACACTCTTTGCAAATGAGTGGGCGCTCAGTACAACGCCGATGCAAGAACACGGTGGCAAAATGCACCCGGTACGATTCTGCGGCCGAGTCCTCAAGGACGCACAGATGAATTATCACCCGGCCGAAAAGGAGGTCCTGGCTCTGCTCCAAATGTTGAAGGTGTGTTACACCCAACTCGCGGGTCGGACCATCCATGTCTACACGCGATTTTCAACACTCGACTGGGTCCACAAGTCGAAGACTCTGTTTGGACGAGCTACCCAATTTGCGGTATTACTGTCGCCGTGGCACCTGGTGGTGCAGCGAGTTAAGGAGAAAGATTGCGCTTTTGCGCAACTCTTGCAGTCGACCATTACTAGTTTCGTCGACCTCGAAGACTCGCTGGCCCCGGTGACCCCACCGACACGTGGTTCCCCGATTGTTCGTATGGACCCCCAGTTGCTATATGCGCGACTACCCCGTGCACACCGAGGTTTTGTACTCTCGTTCGATGGATCAGCCAAAACCGAAAAACACGGTGGCTATGGCAGTTGTGCCTGGATTTTGTGGCAACTCCCGGAATGGAATGTAGTGATCGCTGCGAGTGCTTTTCTCGAGACCACGACGGTAAACCTCGCCGAGTACACCGGCATGAATAATGGCGTCTCGGCGGCCCTAGAACATGGGGCCGAGGACTTAGTTATCGTGGGAGACTCGAGACTCGCAATCCAGCAATCCCTAGGGGTGATCGCTTGTCGTAAGGAGTCGTTAATGGCAGAACTGAACAAGCACAAGGAACTCACGGCGAGACTTCGCTCGGTGAAATACTTGCATGCAATACGTGAATTCAATGCAGCCGCTGATTCGCTCGCGAGCGAAACATTGGAAAAGAAAGCCTCGATGGTAGTGGACAGTGATGAAAGGAAGCAAGAATTGAGGGAGTTGAATCGAATCCGAGAAGTTATCTACGAAGGCTCGGCGGACGCTTCGGAGAACTCGGCGGAAGAGACTACACGTTCTGTCAACTCAGCCCAAGTACTGACACCGCACGACCAAAACCGTAGTCGAACTTTTTTCGATTTTGTACGGGAATCAGGACATGTAGCCGCGTTGACCAGACGCCAAGCAAAAGAGCGGCGAAGACACGTCCGCTTTGCGAAGGAAGTCTCGGTGATCGATCCAGGCCGCGTAGAACACTCGTCCGACCCAACTGGAGCCAACACCGAGGGTTTAAACGACGAACAGGCCCAACCGAGGCTTGATGCAACAACGGTGCACGAACCGAGTGCTGACGACATTGACCCCACGGTGGTGCAGGAAGAGCGCCGCCGACGCATAAGCGCCGCCCAAGATGAAGAATTACGCTGGTCGAACCTAAAGATGGTGCTGAAAGAAGAAGAGGCAAATCTGAGTTACAAAGCCACTCGCGAAGCCTGGAAAATGGCCGACAAGTTTGCACTGAGTGAAGATGGATTGCTTTATTTCCTAGGAGTGAACCGTCGGTGGGGAAAGGAACGGACCGACGAGACTACATTTAGGATGGTGGTGCCGATAACGATGGTCCAGGAGGTCCTACAGAGCTGCCATGACTCACTGGAGGGCGGACATCAAGGTATCGTCCGCACCTACCACCGAGTTAAGGCGGACTATTACTGGATCGGCCTGTTTGCTGATGTGGAGCGGCATGTGCGCTCGTGCCCGGACTGTAGCTCAAGTAAGAGGGTCCCACAATTCCGTGGGTACTCACCAGGGAACATCCTGGCCGAGCGACCGATGCAAATTGTATCGATGGACTTCGTTATACCTCTGCCGAGGTCTCGGCGAGGGAACACCGCACTGTTGCTATTTCAGTGCGCATTCACGGGTTTTGTCATGGGCAAAGCCATGGCCGACACTTCAGCCCTCTGTGTGGCACAAGCGTTCGAGGAATGCGTCTACCGAAGGTTCGGTGCGCCGTCGTTGATACGTCACGACCGAGATCCTCGTTTCATGAGCGAGGTCTTCCAAGCATTCACCGAGATGATGCAATCGAGGTCTCGGGCTACACTAAGCTACCGACCACAAGCGAATGGCCAGCAGGAACGCTCGGTTAAGACCGTAATGCAGTCTGTGCGGGTGTATGCGGAGGACCCGCTCCAGCAAGATTGGGATGAGATTATGGAGAAGCTCATCTTCGCTATCAACAATTCGCATGATGCTACAAGGAAGGACACCCCATTCTATCTCGTGCATGGTTGGGACGCTCGATCGAGCCTTCGAGCGATGTCTTCGTCTCTTAAGCGAGGGATCGGCCGGCAGTCCAACGCCTTAGCGTGGCGACGTGAAGTCAACCGACAACAAGAGATCGCCCTGGCTATGGCTAAAGAGTATCAGGCGACCGAGAAGGCTCGGCGTGCTGAGAAGCACAACGCCACGCTGAGTGGATTGGAGAGGGCAGCCATGCCTGGGTCAGTACAGGACGACGTTTCCGACGGTGAACGAGGAGTCGGCAGAACTGATGGAACCGACGAAGAGTCGGCGGCGAACTCTCTGTTCAAACCTGGAGATCGAGTGTGGCTATACATGGAGCGCGTGAAACCTGGGCTGACAAAGAAACATGCACATCGCTGGCGTGGACCTTTCCGTGTCAAGAAAAAGGTCGACGAGTATGCATATGAGTTGGAGCTGCCTGATCGAAGTGGATACCGGTTCTACCCGGTGGTACATGTGTCGCGATTAAAACCTGTGAGCGAATTCGGCGATCGACCGAGAACTCGGCTGACCCCAGAGGTCACCGAGGGATCGAGACTTGACTTTGACGAGGAGCTGCTGCCCGAGGACAGCTGGGAGCCTGACCAACTCGCTGGCGAGTACGAGGTGGATGCGATCTTAGACGATCGAGTTCCACTCTTGAACAGCACTGAGCGCTCGGTCAGAGAGTTTCTGGTGAAGTGGGCCGGTTACGACGAGCCCTCGTGGGAGCCAGCCGCCAACTTGTCTTGCGGCGGCCTGCTGTACGACTACTTGCGCGAGAAACGCCGCGACCGACGGTTGCAAATGGTCCAAGTCGCTGACGAGGACTAGCTGCAACCTGTCGCGAATGATGAACTGCCGGTGGGGCAATGCAGCCCACCCAAGCAGACGAAAACGACTACTGCACCAAAACTGATTGTATATTTGCATGTAATTGGAACGAGCTTACGAGTGGAGATTACGATTGGAGAAAGGTGATGAGATACGCAAAGATGATGAAAAGACGATTAGCGGAACCCTGAGAGCTAGCTACCCTGACACTACAATCACTGAGAGACTCTGAGCTAACTGCGGCTGCAAACATGAAAGCGGAACGAGAGACTGAGGGCTCAAGGGTCCGAGTTGGAAGCGACCCGAGCCAGTACTGTGAGGCGCGCCTCTTGGGGCTCCCCGGTTCTGGGTTGAGCCTCCGACCCTCCAGCTTCCGGAGCAGAGCCACCGGTCGCGCGCTCGTCGTCGAAGTCTTCGTCGCTCGAGTGCTCGGCCGGAGGAACTACACGTGCTCTCGAGCGAGGAGTGGCAGCTTGAGCTTCATCCACGTGACCGTCGTGAGCGTCCGCAGCCTCTTCAACCGAGCCTTGGGCCGACCGCTCTGTCGACACTCCGCCGCGGGAACGCGCAGACTTCCCCTCCTCAGCCTCCGAGCCCTCGGCTGCCGAGTCTCCAGCCTCAGCAGGGGCCCTAGTATCCGGCGAAGCGTGGAAGTGGGTGAACTTGCGAACCCACGGCGCGGTGACCTGCTTGGGGTCCATCGAGGGATCGACAGTGATAGCCGACGCAACTTGCTGTAGGGTCATCCCACGAGGAACGAAGACCGGGACCACTGGGTTGCAGGGGGCGAAGATGGTGTTGTAAGGATGCGCCGCAGGCACATCCACCCAACAGTTCCTCCAGGGCTCGTGACCATCCAGCTCCGTCACCTCGGTGCACCAGTCGGCAGTCATAGGGGTCCACAGCAAATTATCCACGGAGTAAAGCGGAACCGAGGGCTCGAACATGACTTCCGGGGTGCAGTGGATGCGCCCGTGCGAATCCGGGTAACACCGAGGCCACAGACGGTAGGGGATCCGGAGGCGGAGACGATCGGCACGCCCATTCCGGTTGGAATGGTAGTCTGTCCAAGCTTCGAGCGCCTCGACGTAAGCAGGAGAACCCTCACCGAGCTCTTCGGCAAGTTGCTGGAGCCATCGCTCGGCAGCAGCCGGGGAAATCCAATGCGAACGCTCGTACAAGGCGAAGTCCAAGTCGTTCTTCTCTGTGGGGCCGACTGCTCGGCCGTTGAACTGTCGCCAGAACTTGACCACCAACGGGAGACCATCTGCCCGTATCGAGATGCGCTCGTCCGGCATGAATTCGGCGGCGCTGAACAAACAAGGATCAGCAGGGAGGCTCGCCAAGAATTGCTGGTACGGATGGGCCGAGCTTTCCCAATCCGCGAAGGCAGCAATGCCCTCGGCCGAGTACTCCACCGCGACTTCACTGTCAGCAGGCCGAGGCACCCGAACTTCCAATATTCTCTGCCAGCAGGTCCGAGCACCCGGGGCCGTGAAAGGAGGCTCGAGAAGATCCAACGCGTCGTCCGGCGAGGTTTTCGTGGAGCGACCAGAGATTTTCTTGGACGAAGCCAAGGTCTCGGTCTTCCGAGCTGGCCCAGTCGTGGCATCCTTAGAAGTAGTTTGCCGGCCTCTCGTAGGCTCGCCACGTTCACGCCGGAGACTCGGTGGCGGCGATGTCTTGCGCTGCCGACGTTTCTTGGAAGGAGCTTTTGAGGGAGGAGCAGGAGGCTTCTTCGCCTTGCCCGGCTTCTGCTGCTGGGGAAACCTCTTTGACAGACTCTCCCTCCAGAAATTCTCGGACGGCTTCCCAAACCGAAACCCATCTCCAGCATCACGTCCAGTAAGGTCCGTGACCTCGGGCTCCGCCTCCGAGGTTCCATCGAGGCCCAAGACGAAGTCATCGGGAGCATTTTCCTGCTCGACCGATGATTTCGACTGGAGTGAGGCCACGGTAGAAGCAGGACGAGCCGGACGGCCGTCCCGACGAGGCTTGATCACCACCGACTCCTTGAATGGAGAATCCCGGTCGACAGGGGCCGACGCCTTCTCTTCGAGATCTCGGCCAGCTTCCGACTCGTCGTCCGGAGACTCCGGTGGGGCCGGAGGCGAAGTCAGAACCTCTGCGTCCTCAGGCCTAGCTGGCGAGCCGGGCAGTGAGTTTGTCGAAGAATCGGACGGATGCGGCGATGGAGGCGCGTCGACCTCCAAGATTTCCAGTGGTGACTGAGAAAGAAAACCACTACTCGCCGTTGAAGGCTTGTCGGCCGGCCGAGTCCTCGTGCTGCCAGTCCCGCTTCCACGCGGAAGAGACGACCCGTGCGGTGGCGATGACGAGTCCTGGGCAGTGGGTCGCAGAATAGTACCAGAATCAGGCCGAGAGTTGGCTGCTTTCGCTGCTGCTTTGGCCCTTAGATCCACCGACGGCTTACCAAGGCGAGATGTACGTCTGACTTGAACTTGGGACTTCGTTGCCGCAAGCGTCGGCGAAAGTTTGGTATGAGACGACGGCTTCGCCGAGACCTTGGCTGAACGCTTCAGACGCTTGGCTGGCGGGGCAGTAATGGTCTCGTCGTCCGACAGCTCGACCGAGGAGTCAGGTGGAATGCTGATGCGAGCCGCCTGTGATGGTCCGGAGACCTTTTGGGAGCGGGCGACGCTTTAGCTGGTCGTCGAGGCCGAGGAGATCAGGTGAGGACGCTTGGAGCCCACCGCGACCTCGGACAATCGCAAGCCCAGCTCGTCGAGCTCTCCGAGCAACGAGGAAACCACAGGCGGAAGCGACGAGTCATCGGGGAGGTTGAGGCCACACAAACTGGATCGTTGAGCGTCTTGCTGGCGGAGGAAGGTGTTAAACCTCTCCACTGCCTTCGTATACGGAATTAGCCCCGACTTGAACCCCTCTCGGTCTTTCTTGATGACTGCCCGAAGTTCCCTGATCGAGTTCTCATACTTGGAGCATCGAGCCTTCAAGTTGTCAGACATCTCAGCGCTCTGTCGGAGTGCATTCACCGCGATGTCCATCTTGCGAGAAAGGAAGTCTCGCTCCTCCCGAGTGACTCGAAACTTTTCAGCGAGCTGGTTGCGCTCGAACGAGGCTTGGTTGCAGAGGACCTCGAACTTGCGACGCTCGTCCACTTCTCGGCGTAGCAGCGCATCACTGTACGTGAGCTGTTCTTGGTAGTAACGAACCTCCACTCGAAGGTCAGCCATCTCCGCGTCCCAGCCGGGCGGCAGACGGCGCATCTGGAGCCAATGCACGGATCACCGCGCCGAGGGTTTGGGCGTCCTCCAGGCGCTGGTCGAGATCGGAGTCGAGGCGGAGCGGAGGATGACGAACCAAGCCGACCATGAGGTGACCGAGGTCTGCGAAACGCTGCTCGGTGTGATCCTGCAGCTCTCGGACCATATCCTCGGCGGCGTCCCGGACAGCGTCTTCAAGAACATCACGACGAGGGTTCGGAGGTCGCCGAGAAGGCGCCTCCGAGACCTCACCCTCCTCGAGCCGGCAGTACTGAGTCGGGTTGGACGAAGTGCCGCCAGGCTCGTCCAACCGAGGGCTCCGCGGAGAGCAGGGAGGCGAACCGTTGACACGACTCGAACCCACGGCCTCAGAGCTCGTTACCACCCCGCTGTGCGAATCAGAGGCGGGAGTTGGTGACGAACGAGCCGAGGCACTGGGGTTGGACGCAGCGTCACCTCTCGGTGGAAGGTCACGCGCAGGAAATGACGGGAGACCTCGGGGCGCCCCGCTGTGCGAGTCAGAGGCGGAAGTTGGCCCCGTCGAGGCCTCGACCAACCTAGCCGTGAACTCAGGAGGGAAGGGCACGATGAAGGCATTTGGATCATACTGTGGCACGCAAAGAAGACATGGAGGATTAGCATGAGGAAACCAGCGAAGTTTCGAAGACACTACATAGCTTACCCTGAGAGCGCGGCCGAGAGCTTCTGACGTGAAGACCCGCAGCCCTTGTCGAGGGCTCGGGGGAGCAGACATGCTGGCAGCAATGACGTGCACCACGACGCTCACCACCTGACAGGTTCGCGTCGAGGTGGGGGCCGTTGTGAGATTGGGTTTTGACTGTGGAGTGGAGCCACCGGACCGAGGTCTAACGGCATCGAGACTATGAGAGGAGAAGACCGAGGTCTCCTATTGGCTACTCACATTTACCGCGCCAGAGTGACAGAAAGCTAGTTAGTGACTGTGGGGCACGGCGGGTCCTAATAAATTCCCGCCGAGCCCTCCAGGTAGTCATAGTGGATACCCTTTTTGCCTCCTATTAGGAATCCGGACTTAAGACGAAGGCTCGTCCGGAGACCGAAGGCTCGGTCCATATTAGATATTTGTATAGACATTAGGGATTAGTTATAGTCGAGGCCTCACCTCCTCTAACTATTAAATCAGAGCAGAATATTCCCCCCAAGCCATCAGGGTCAAGTCCGTCTACGGTAAGTCTAGCTAGCTTAGCTGTAGGGTCTGGATACGCTCGGCCGACGCGGGGTATGTCTGCCGGTGAGCTTAAGGTACATTGACCGAGAGTTCGCCCTGGTAAGGCCAAGAGTGGATAGTGGCCGAGTGTTGGGAGGTAGAGAGTCCTCCCTGTACGTTTGTACGTTGACCTGGGTGCGTGGCGTGGCCCCCCAGTGTATTTGACTCTTTGGCCGAGGTTTAACCTCGGCGCCCCTGTCAAAGGCCTTGACCGGCCCGGTACCCTTCCTTTCTGAGGGACCACAGTGGGTTTAGCGCGAAAGCGTTTATATTTACGCACCCCAGCCGTTGCTCGTGGCTGGCGGTGCATGTGTGTGGGCTCTACCTACCTGACCGATACTTCAACACAAGGCATATTTCCAGCCCGGTGTAAGGGATCGGACCTGGTCTTCAGGTTTAATCCCAACAATCTTCGCCGACCTTTCGAGGGAAGCGTGTGTTGTTGGTAGGACTCGTCCCATTTGTCGAGGCTGAGGGACGAGGACTCGTAAAATCGTGAATTCCTACACGACACAAGTATTAGAGACCTTTCGAAGGCCGTGTTGGATCCTAGTTGCAGGTTTGATGCACAAAAAAAGAACATTGTGAAGGCTGCTTACTAATCCGTCTCGTCGTTCCAAGAACTCATGTGGGTAAAGGCTCCAAATTCAGCCTTGTATCCCACACCTTTGTTGGATTCAGGAACTGCCTCAACAAGATAGCCTTCCACTTCAAATTAGAACAGTGCCTTTGTAATCTATACGTTGTCACAGTTCAGGTCTCGCGGTTTTGGCGCCCCCTAAAGATCTCGATGAGAACACACGCAGCTATCCATTCACTATCACGCACTGCATCGCTTCCGAGTCCGACTCCGTCGTCTGGAGCAGAGCAGTCGCCGCTGTCGCCCCGTACTTCGACAGCAGCCTCTCCGTGGACAACTGGGGTTACAGCGATCATCTAGCGCAAAGGAGCGGAGATATGGAGCCAGTTGAAGACTCCGATCCAGACAACCATGATGTCGATGTCGAATCGACCGCAGATCTGGCCGCCACCCCGGAACCAGAAAACGATGCTGACTTGCCAAACGATGCTAGGGAAGGGCAATTGCAGCCCTCAAACGCAGCAAGCGATTCGGACCAAACGAGGACTACCTTCTCGCAGTCCATGTCAATACAGACACACCATTTGCGATTAAGTACGGCGGGATCCGTAAAGCATGACAGACGCTAGCAGACAAGCTGAATGGAAGCCCTAAGTTTCGCATGGAGATGACTAAGGGGACGACAGCCCAAGCCCGTTTCGACGCTCTCATGTCCAAGCACCGTTCGTTTGAAGCAAAATCGGCTCGCGACTCAGGAACAGACGAGAGGGAGACGCGTCTTATACAAGTCCTCACGGATCTCACAGCCAAAGTAGACAGCCACAACACTGCTAGAGCAAAGGCGACTGCCGACGTCGCGGGTGCCGAGCAAGCTAAATCCCAGGCCGGTGAAGTTGTTCGAGCTCCAGCGGTTTCGCGCCTCCAACTGGGAAAGCGACGCGCCGAGGAAGGCGGCGCAGTTGACGGTGACGATGCAACTCCATCTGGCCGTCAAAATAAATCACCTCCGAAGCCTGCAGCTGACTGGTCGACAACAATTGAAAGCATGAGGACCGAGCGGTCAAACATGCTAAACGAATTTGTGCAGATGCAGCAGGCCGAGCTAAGACAAAGGCAAAACGAACTTGAGTTTGAGCGCTGAGCGTGAAAGGGAGCGTGAAGAGCGCCAAGCAGAGAAAGAGGAGCGTTGTAACGGGGTTACACGCACAAGTGGCTGCAAGCCACTTGTGAATTTAACAGATAGGTTATCTGTTAAAAGTTTTAGATACTTCCTCGCCTTGGTGTAAGACACACCAATGGATACATTGAAGTGGACCACCACAAAGAGTGGTCCACACATACCCAAAGATCCTATTGGTAGAAAGCAGCATCTTTCTACCAGAGTCATGCATATTACTCTGACAGCCAGCCGCTGCCAACCCTTTCATAGATGATAAACAGTTTTTAGCAGATTTTAGAGGAAGATCAATTTACAAGCAATACAGTTCTCATTTTACCTAATCTAAGTCACTTGGAATCCTTTCTTACTTAACTTATATTTGTGTATTCAAATATAATTAACCTAAGTAATTACTAAGTACTTACGCTTCCTCATACACGTTGCGCAACGTGTAAGCTAAAGTAGTGAGTCAAGTTAGACCCACTACACCTGGTAGCACTTTGTAGTCCGTCCAACGACCGACTGCTTGACGTTCGTACGCGGTGTACGAACGCGGAGCCGAGAACCCCATGAGCACGGAGGTGCCCATGGAGAGCTCCAATACGCCTGCAACGCATGTTGCACGCGCAGACTGCCCCCACCTGTCTGACCCAGAGTGGGAAGCCCTCCAACGACTGTCAACAGTCATTGGAGAAGCGGCGATAGCTACAATGCTGCGTACGCTATCGCCGACGGAGCAACATGGTGTTGCTCTGGGGTTCATCATGAAGGAGCAGCGTGACGCTGCTTCCTCAGTGACGGCGTCGTCAGGGACGACACCGCGTGCTCAACCATTAAAGTTGAGCGTAAGCAATTACGTGGGAAGAGAGGGCGAGCCTCTCCTCCGATGGCTTGTCGAGCTCGACACAGCCATAGCGGCTCGACGCATCGTCGATCCGCTGTCGAAGGTCGCGTTCGCCATGTCCTGCCTTGGCGGACGCGCAAGGAGTTGGGCGAATGGACGCCGGCTCTCCGATCCTACGTGCTTCAGTACGTACGAAGTGTTCAAAGAGGAGCTCAAACAAGCGTTTGAGCCCCCGCAAAACGAGTTCCGGTCGAGGGCGGAGTTCCTCGACCTTCAGCAGGGTAAGCATGACGTCCGTGCTTACGCGCAGCGCGCACGATATTTGGTATCAAATATCGTGACTAACCCGATTGACGAGGCGACCAAGGTCGTCACGTTCATGAAGGGGCTTAGAGATGGGCCTGTGAAGACCTATCTCTTCCGAGAGTACCCGAGTACTCTCGAAGCTGCGATTACTCTTGCCATGCAAGAAGCGTTTAGCCTGCGGCAGGCTAAACTGCATGTGAACGTGCCGAGGCCGCAACCGCGCCCGGTAGCGAGGCCGGGAGGTCCAGAACCAATGGACCTCTCGAACGCAACAACTGCTGGTTACCAGCAGCAGGGAGGTAACGTGCGATGCTTCCGTTGCGGAAGGACCGGTCACTTTGCACGGGAGTGCACAACTCCCATGCCCCCTGGAGGTGGCCGTCGTGGCGATGCTAGGCATCGCCGCGGACCAACAAAAAACGCGAACATCCAGTAGGCGCGGGGCGCCCTACTGGTAATGCAGTCACGCGTGCCGACATCGGGCACGCGACACTGAGGACTGCAGCCCCCAGTGAGACCAACTCTCACTGCAAGAAACAAGATGACAGGCCGAACCTAGTCATCTTGAAGGTTTACTCGAAGAGAGCGAGTGATTCTCTTCGAGCTTTGGTAGATTCAGGCGCGTCGAACAACTTTGTTCGACTACGAAGCCTGTCGAGACTTGACTTCGAGGAGGTAAATGTACCTCGAAGTCTTCTGGAGGTACGACTGGCAACAGGTGCCATCGTAAAGACCGAGAAGCGCGTCGTGAACGTGCGCTTCTCGTACAAACAACGAGTGTTTGTCGAACGCTTTATCGTCCTGGACCCGGACGATAAGTTCGACGTAGTAATGGGCATGCCGTGACTTGCACGGCATGATCCGGTGATAGACTGGAAGAAGCGCACGCTCGTGCGCTTCGGACGCGACAGCGGAACAGAGAGCGATGGCCCTGTTACCGCAGCGCGCGCACCAGCAGGTGCGCGCGGCTCACCAGTCGAGACAGCGCTTTATGCTGCTGTCCCGGAGTGCCCAAGAAGTGCGCGAGGGCGCGCACAAGTGAGACCCACGTCGGCAATGCTGCCGACGTCGGAAGAAAAAGATGTGTTGGTTCCGGGAACCAACACCCACGTTCAAGCGTGTAAGGGGCAGTCCCTGACCCGAAGTGGTCAGGTCGACAACGACGCGTCGGCTCCGGGAGCCGACGCACCCTCGGTCATGAGGGGCTCCGCCAATAAATGGCGTCGAGGTGACGAAGGCGTGTCAACTCCGGGAGTTGACGCTGCAAACAGTGCGGGCGGCTGCAAACGTACCGCACTGACGCAATTTGCATGCTGTCGTACAGCCGGGCTGCACGACGAAGCGCCATGCGATCAAGCCGGGCTTGATATCGCGCGCCCGCGGACAGGGTCCGCCGGCGAACAACTGTCCACGGCCGGGCCTGGACCAGAAGAACAACTGTGCGGAGCCGGGCTCCGCACAACAAGAAGACGGCGCAAGCGGAAAACGCTGCGCAAGTCTCGGTCCGGGACCAAGACGCAACAAGAGCAGTCTGCTGGGCAGACTGCGGCGGTGACGCCGGGTGTCAAGACGCTAAGCGTCTTGACGCGCACCGATACTGGATTCCAGTATCGTGACATGGAACTCGCTAGTCCTCCGACGACGGCGTCGGAGTTGACTTCGCTTCCAGCCATGAGCTGGAAGCGCTTCACGCGCGACTTGCACGATGGACGCATCGAGCAAGTCTGCGTTCTTCGGACAGCGAAAGAACGGCGAGCGAGAGCGAAGAGCTGAGGCAGCTCTTCATGGGAAGTACCACTGAGAGTGAAGACACTCTCAGTGCGAAGACGAAGCGAGAGCGCTTCGAGGAACAAGGTTGGGACTCGCTGAAGTTGAGTCCTATTACGAATTGTTGAGGGAGTACAAAGACGTACTCCCGGAAGAGATTCCTGCGGAGCTTCCGCAGGATAAGGGCATTCAGCACGAGATTGATCTCGTGCCGGGCACGAAGTACTGTGTCACGCGGCAGTGGCCACTGCCGCGAGAGCAAGTGAAAGCGATCGACGACTTCTTTGAAAGTCGTCGTAAAGCAGGACAAGTGCGGGAATCAAAGTCCCCGCACAGTGCTCCGACGTTCTGTGTCAAGAAGCCACAGGGCGGATGGCGCATCGTTCATGCCTACAACAAGCTGAACGATGCGACGGTACCGGCGCAGACGCCGATACCGCGAAAAGATGTTATCATCGATTCGATGGCCGGGAGCACCGTTTACAGTACTCTCGACTTGCGAGACGGATTTTATCAAATCCTAATGCATGAGAGCGATATCTCTCTCACAGCAGTGAGCACGCCAAGCGGCATGCTCTGGGAATGGCTAGTAATGCCACAGGGGCTTAAGAACGCCCCTGCGACTTTCAACAGGTGCGTAACGCACTTGTTGCGCTCGGTGCGCGACTTCGCGCCGAGCTATTTCGATGATGTGTTCATCCACAGCCGGGCTGTAGACGGGAAGACCGACGTAGAGATGCACAGGGTGCATCTCCGGAAGCTACTTGAGCTTATGCGAAAGCATAAGCTCTACGCGAACCTGAAGAAGTGTATCTTCGGGGCTAGCGAGATACCCGTCCTCGGGTGTCTCGTAGGGAAGAATGGTGTTCGCCCTGACCCGGAAAAGGTCAGAGTGATCAATGAATGGCCAACGCCTTCAAGTGTCAAGGAACTGAGGCAGTTCCTTGGTTGGCCACGTACTTGTGCAAGTACGTGGAGGACTATGCGGGCAAGATCCGCCCGCTGTCACAGCTTCTCAAGAAGGAAGCTGTGTGGAATTGAATACCCGATTGCCAAAAAGCATTCGATGCAGTCAAGCGGGGCTTGACTGAGGCGCCGATCTTGGCAGTGGCTGACCAAGATCGCCCATTTCACGTAGTGTGTGTGACGCATCCGATTTCGCGATCGGATGCGCGTTGATGCAGCACGATCACGAGGGCCGTGATCGTGTCGTCTACTACCAATCGCGTCAGCTGAAGCCAGCTGAGCGCAACTATCCGGTGCATGACAAGGAACTCCTTGCCATGAAATATGCACTCGCAAAGTTCCGAGTGTATTTGCTTGGAAGTAGACCATTTGTGGTCTACACCGACCATGCTTCACTGCGCACCGCAGTGAAGTCGCCACACATATCACAAAGAATGGCGAGATGGCTCTCATTCTTTGCGGAGTATAACTTCCGGGTCGAATACAAACCCGGAAGATTGAATGTGGTGGCCGACGCGTTATCACGTCGGCCGGACTACGCAGAAGCTGCTGACGTCAATGCCATTGACGCCATGCGATCGAGCAAACCCACATCGTCCCTGTTGGACGATGTGAAGGCCGCGTACGCGCACGACGCGGACGCGAAGCTCTTGCTGGCCTATGGCACAGCGCCTTCTGACATGTCCCGTCAGAAGCTGCCCAAGCACCTTCGAGCGCGTGCACACCGCTTTCGTGTGCACGACGGACTACTGCTTTACAATGCAGTCGACGACAACGCGGATCGCGTTGTCGTGCCGAATGACCATGACCTGCGACTCAGGATCATGTACGAGTATCATGATGCCCCGACTGCGGGACATCTCGGACGTGAGAAGACTTACGTCCTTCTCACGCGCGACTTCTACTGGCACCACCAGTATAAGTGGGTGCGCAAGTACATCCGTGCTTGCGAGGTATGCCAACGCGTAAAGCCTGCGCCATTCGCGCAGGCTCCACTGCGATCACTACCGACTCCGTCGGAGTGTTGGAAGTCCATGTCTTTGGACTTCATCCTTGGTCTTCCCCCGGACAGCGGAGGGAATACCGGTGTTGTGGTCTTCGTCGACCGCTTCAGCAAGATGTACCATCTTGCTGCGGTGCCGACAGAAGTGACCGCGAAGCAGACGGCCCGTCTGCTCGTCGACATGGTGTTCAAACACCATGGCATGCCGTCCGACATCGTGTCGGACAGAGACCCGCGCTTCACAGCGCACCTGTGGCAAGAAGTGTTTACACTTCTTGGGAGCCAGCTTTCCATGTCGACTGCGGATCATCCGCAGACGGACGGTCAAACCGAGCGCGTGAATCGCGTGCTCGTCGATATGTTGAAGAGCTACGCTCACTCGTTCCAATACTGGAGCGAGTGCTTATCGATGGCAGAGTTTGCCATCAACAACTCAGTGCATGCCTCGACCGGGCATACACCGTTCTACGGGAATGCCATGCGGCATCCACGCCTACCGAGTTTACTCGGAGTGATGGCTCCCACTTTAAGTGGGGGAGGATCTACGACTGCAATACAGCAGCCGCAGAAAACCGCTGACACTTGCACAGTGTCAGCTGCAACAATGGACAAACCACATGAGTCTGCGCAGGGCGCAGACTCCCCCCAACAACAAGGCCAACGACCACGGGTCACATGAAGTTGCTCCAGCTTTCCACGCTTCGAGTACGTCTCGAAGCGATCACGCGCTTGCTTAATCCGATCACGGTAAGCACTCGGCCTCTTGTTGAAGTTTTCAACAAAGGCGTTCCAGCTTTGACAAAGTGCCTGCCATTCGGGCACTTTGCTGCGAGAAGAGGTCTTCTTGCTTTGAAACCATCGGAGCTCATGAAAGAGTCCGATGTAGTAATCGCGCCTTTGATGCGTTTCCGCATCAAAGTGCAACTCGGCAGCCACAGCGTCATCTTTGATGGCGCTGCATACGTACAGCGGCACCTCATTCGGAGGTACCGAGTTCCCATACCGGTCCGCGATCTCGGACGCGGACGGCATCCATGGATCGCGCGCTGCAGGTGCAGCGCGCGGAGAGCCTTGAGCTTTGACATCACGCGCTGCAGCAGCAGCGCGCGGAGTACTGAGAGCCCCAGCGTAAGCGAGTGGGGGTATCGCTCTCAGTACGCGAACGCTTCGAACTCGAAGCGTCCGATTCGTCCCCTTCACGCGGGCGAACGTTCTTGGTGTGAGGGTCGAGCGATTCGCTCGACACTGAGTCTTTACGCTTTGAGGGCGAGTCCTCCTCGCCCTCCATGTCTTCATCGTCGTCGTCGAAGTCGACGACGTCGCCTTCTGACGCTCGAAGTAGTAGTCGATGGAGCGATGACTCCCCACCGACTTCGAGGTCTTCTTCTGTGGCGTGCTCATCGTTGAATGAGCGCGGATTTCTTCTCCAAACGCGGAGAATTGACGAATGGTCAATTCCAAAAGATTGACGTGCGGGGACCCCGCGCGTCTAACCTTAGGGGGGGGATGGTGTAACGGGGTTACACGCACAAGTGGCTACAAGCCACTTGTGAATTTAACAGATAGGTTATCTGTTAAAAGTTTTAGATACTTCCTCGCCTTGGTGTAAGACACACCAATGGATACATTGAAGTGGACCACCACAAAGAGTGGTCCACACATACCCAAAGATCCTATTGGTAGAAAGCAGCATCTTTCTGCCAATCAGAGTCATGCATATTACTCTGACAGCCAGCCGCTGCCAACCCTTTCATAGATGATAAACAGTTTTTAGCAGATTTTAGAGGAAGATCAATTTACAAGCAATACAGTTCTCATTTTACCTAATCTAAGTCACTTGGAATCCTTTCTTACTTAACTTATATTTGTGTATTCAAATATAATTAACCTAAGTAATTACTAAGTACTTACGCTTCCTCATACACGTTGCGCAACGTGTAAGCTAAAGTAGTGAGTCAAGTTAGACCCACTACACGGGCTGCACGAAGGAAAATCCGGGTCAAGCCGGGCTTGATATCGCGCGCCCGCGGACAGGGTCCGCCGGCGAACAACTGTCCACGGCCGGGCCTGGACCAGAAGAACAACTGTGCGGAGCCGGGCTCCGCACAACAAGAAGACGGCGCAAGCGGAAAACGCTGCGCAAGTCTCGGTCCGGGACCGAGACGCAACAAGAGCAGTCTGCTGGGCAGACTGCGGCGGTGACGCCGGGTGTCAAGACGCTAAGCGTCTTGACGCGCACCGATACTGGATTCCAGTATCGTGACATGGAACTCGCTAGTCCTCCGACGACGGCGTCGGAGTTGACTTCGCTTCCAGCCATGAGCTGGAAGCGCTTCACGCGCGACTTGCACGATGGACGCATCGAGCAAGTCTGCGTTCTTTCGGACAGCGAAAGAACGGCGAGCGAGAGCGAAGAGCTGAGGCAGCTCTTCATGGGAAGTACCACTGAGAGTGAAGACACTCTCAGTGCGAAGACGAAGCGAGAGCGCTTCGAGGAACAAGGTTGGGACTCGCTGAAGTTGAGTCCTATTACGAATTGTTGAGGGAGTACAAAGACGTACTCCCGGAAGAGATTCCTGCGGAGCTTCCGCAGGATAAGGGCATTCAGCACGAGATTGATCTCGTGCCGGGCACGAAGTACTGTGTCACGCGGCAGTGGCCACTGCCGCGAGAGCAAGTGAAAGCGATCGACGACTTCTTTGAAAGTCGTCGTAAAAACAGGACAAGTGCGGGAATCAAAGTCCCCGCACAGTGCTCCGACGTTCTGTGTCAAGAAGCCACAGGGCGGATGGCGCATCGTTCATGCCTACAACAAGCTGAACGATGCGACGGTACCGGCGCAGACGCCGATACCGCGAAAAGATGTTATCATCGATTCGATGGCCGGGAGCACCGTTTACAGTACTCTCGACTTGCGAGACGGATTTTATCAAATCCTAATGCATGAGAGCGATATCTCTCTCACAGCAGTGAGCACGCCAAGCGGCATGCTCTGGGAATGGCTAGTAATGCCACAGGGGCTTAAGAACGCCCCTGCGACTTTCAACAGGTGCGTAACGCACTTGTTGCGCTCGGTGCGCGACTTCGCGCCGAGCTATTTCGATGATGTGTTCATCCACAGCCGGGCTGTAGACGGGAAGACCGACGTAGAGATGCACAGGGTGCATCTCCGGAAGCTACTTGAGCTTATGCGAAAGCATAAGCTCTACGCGAACCTGAAGAAGTGTATCTTCGGGGCTAGCGAGATACCCGTCCTCGGGTGTCTCGTAGGGAAGAATGGTGTTCGCCCTGACCCGGAAAAGGTCAGAGTGATCAATGAATGGCCAACGCCTTCAAGTGTCAAGGAACTGAGGCAGTTCCTTGGTTGGCCACGTACTTGTGCAAGTACGTGGAGGACTATGCGGGCAAGATCCGCCCGCTGTCACAGCTTCTCAAGAAGGAAGCTGTGTGGAATTGAATACCCGATTGCCAAAAGCATTCGATGCAGTCAAGCGGGGCTTGACTGAGGCGCCGATCTTGGCAGTGGCTGACCAAGATCGCCCATTTCACGTAGTGTGTGACGCATCCGATTTCGCGATCGGATGCGCGTTGATGCAGCACGATCACGAGGGCCGTGATCGTGTCGTCTACCAATCGCGTCAGCTGAAGCCAGCTGAGCGCAACTATCCGGTGCATGACAAGGAACTCCTTGCCATGAAATATGCACTCGCAAAGTTCCGAGTGTATTTGCTTGGAAGTAGACCATTTGTGGTCTACACCGACCATGCTTCACTGCGCACCGCAGTGAAGTCGCCACACATATCACAAAGAATGGCGAGATGGCTCTCATTCTTTGCGGAGTATAACTTCCGGGTCGAATACAAACCCGGAAGATTGAATGTGGTGGCCGACGCGTTATCACGTCGGCCGGACTACGCAGAAGCTGCTGACGTCAATGCCATTGACGCCATGCGATCGAGCAAACCCACATCGTCCCTGTTGGACGATGTGAAGGCCGCGTACGCGCACGACGCGGACGCGAAGCTCTTGCTGGCCTATGGCACAGCGCCTTCTGACATGTCCCGTCAGAAGCTGCCCAAGCACCTTCGAGCGCGTGCACACCGCTTTCGTGTGCACGACGGACTACTGCTTTACAATGCAGTCGACGACAACGCGGATCGCGTTGTCGTGCCGAATGACCATGACCTGCGACTCAGGATCATGTACGAGTATCATGATGCCCCGACTGCGGGACATCTCGGACGTGAGAAGACTTACGTCCTTCTCACGCGCGACTTCTACTGGCACCACCAGTATAAGTGGGTGCGCAAGTACATCCGTGCTTGCGAGGTATGCCAACGCGTAAAGCCTGCGCCATTCGCGCAGGCTCCACTGCGATCACTACCGACTCCGTCGGAGTGTTGGAAGTCCATGTCTTTGGACTTCATCTTTGGTCTTCCCCCGGACAGCGGAGGGAATACCGGTGTTGTGGTCTTCGTCGACCGCTTCAGCAAGATGTACCATCTTGCTGCGGTGCCGACAGAAGTGACCGCGAAGCAGACGGCCCGTCTGCTCGTCGACATGGTGTTCAAACACCATGGCATGCCGTCCGACATCGTGTCGGACAGAGACCCGCGCTTCACAGCGCACCTGTGGCAAGAAGTGTTTACACTTCTTGGGAGCCAGCTTTCCATGTCGACTGCGGATCATCCGCAGACGGACGGTCAAACCGAGCGCGTGAATCGCGTGCTCGTCGATATGTTGAAGAGCTACGCTCACTCGTTCCAATACTGGAGCGAGTGCTTATCGATGGCAGAGTTTGCCATCAACAACTCAGTGCATGCCTCGACCGGGCATACACCGTTCTACGGGAATGCCATGCGGCATCCACGCCTACCGAGTTTACTCGGAGTGATGGCTCCCACTTTAAGTGGGGGAGGATCTACGACTGCAATACAGCAGCCGCAGAAAACCGCTGACACTTGCACAGTGTCAGCTGCAACAATGGACAAACCACATGAGTCTGCGCAGGGCGCAGACTCCCCCAACAACAAGGCCAACGACCACGGGTCACATGAAGTTGCTCCAGCTTTCCACGCTTCGAGTACGTCTCGAAGCGATCACGCGCTTGCTTAATCCGATCACGGTAAGCACTCGGCCTCTTGTTGAAGTTTTCAACAAAGGCGTTCCAGCTTTGACAAAGTGCCTGCCATTCGGGCACTTTGCTGCGAGAAGAGGTCTTCTTGCTTTGAAACCATCGGAGCTCATGAAAGAGTCCGATGTAGTAATCGCGCCTTTGATGCGTTTCCGCATCAAAGTGTAACTCGGCAGCCACAGCGTCATCTTTGATGGCGCTGCATACGTACAGCGGCACCTCATTCGGAGGTACCGAGTTCCCATACCGGTCCGCGATCTCGGACGCGGACGGCATCCATGGATCGCGCGCTGCAGGTGCAGCGCGCGGAGAGCCTTGAGCTTTGACATCACGCGCTGCAGCAGCAGCGCGCGGAGTACTGAGAGCCCCAGCGTAAGATAGTGGGGGTATCGCTCTCAGTACGCGAACGCTTCGAACTCGAAGCGTCCGATTCGTCCCCTTCACGCGGGCGAACGTTCTTGGCGTGAGGGTCGAGCGATTCGCTCGACACTGAGTCTTTACGCTTTGAGGGCGAGTCCTCCTCGCCCTCCATGTCTTCATCGTCGTCGTCGAAGTCGACGACGTCGCCGTACTTCGCCTTCTGGCGTTCGAAGTAGTCGTCGATGGAGAGATGACTCCCCACCGACTTTGCGGACTTCTTCTGAGGCGCGCTCATCGTTGAATGAGCGCGGATTTCTTCTCCAAACGCGGAGAATTGACGAATGGTCAATTCCAAAAGATTGACGTGCGGGGACCCCGCGCGTCTAACCTTAAGGGGGGGATGGTGTAACGGGGTTACACGCACAAGTGGCTACAAGCCACTTGTGAATTTAACAGATAGGTTATCTGTTAAAAGTTTTAGATACTTCCTCGCCTTGGTGTAAGACACACCAATGGATACATTGAAGTGGACCACCACAAAGAGTGGTCCACACATACCCAAAGATCCTATTGGTAGAAAGCAGCTTCTTTCTGCCAATCAGAGTCATGCATATTATTCTGACAGCCAGCCGCTGCCAACCCTTTCATAGATGATAAACAGTTTTTAGCAGATTTTAGAGGAAGATCAATTTACAAGCAATACAGTTCTCATTTTACCTAATCTAAGTCACTTGGAATCCTTTCTTACTTAACTTATATTTGTGTATTCAAATATAATTAACCTAAGTAATTACTAAGTACTTACGCTTCCTCATACACGTTGCGCAACGTGTAAGCTAAAGTAGTGAGTCAAGTTAGACCCACTACACGGGCTGCACGAAGGAAAATCCGGGTCAAGCCGGGCTTGATATCGCGCGCCCGCGGACAGGGTCCGCCGGCGAACAACTGTCCACGGCCGGGCCTGGACCAGAAGAACAACTGTGCGGAGCCGGGCTCCGCACAACAAGAAGACGGCGCAAGCGGAAAACGCTGCGCAAGTCTCGGTCCGGGACCGAGACGCAACAAGAGCAGTCTGCTGGGCAGACTGCGGCGGTGACGCCGGGTGTCAAGACGCTAAGCGTCTTGACGCGCACCGATACTGGATTCCAGTATCGTGACATGGAACTCGCTAGTCCTCCGACGACGGCGTCGGAGTTGACTTCGCTTCCAGCCATGAGCTGGAAGCGCTTCACGCGCGACTTGCACGATGGACGCATCGAGCAAGTCTGCGTTCTTCGGACAGCGAAAGAACGGCGAGCGAGAGCGAAGAGCTGAGGCAGCTCTTCATGGGAAGTACCACTGAGAGTGAAGACACTCTCAGTGCGAAGACGAAGCGAGAGCGCTTCGAGGAACAAGGTTGGGACTCGCTGAAGTTGAGTCCTATTACGAATTGTTGAGGGAGTACAAAGACGTACTCCCGGAAGACATTCCTGCGGAGCTTCCGCAGGATAAGGGCATTCAGCACGAGATTGATCTCGTGCCGGGCACGAAATACTGTGTCACGCGGCAGTGGCCACTGCCGCGAGAGCAAGTGAAAGCGATCGACGACTTCTTTGAAAGTCGTCGTAAAGCAGGACAAGTGCGGGAATCAAAGTCCCCGCACAGTGCTCCGACGTTCTGTGTCAAGAAGCCACAGGGCGGATGGCGCATCGTTCATGCCTACAACAAGCTGAACGATGCGACGGTACCGGCGCAGACGCCGATACCGCGAAAAGATGTTATCATCGATTCGATGGCCGGGAGCACCGTTTACAGTACTCTCGACTTGCGAGACGGATTTTATCAAATCCTAATGCATGAGAGCGATATCTCTCTCACAGCAGTGAACACGCCAAGCGGCATGCTCTGGGAATGGCTAGTAATGCCACAGGGGCTTAAGAACGCCCCTGCGACTTTCAACAGGTGCGTAACGCACTTGTTGCGCTCGGTGCGCGACTTCGCGCCGAGCTATTTCGATGATGTGTTCATCCACAGCCGGGCTGTAGACGGGAAGACCGACGTAGAGATGCACAGGGTGCATCTCCGGAAGCTACTTGAGCTTATGCGAAAGCATAAGCTCTACGCGAACCTGAAGAAGTGTATCTTCGGGGCTAGCGAGATACCCGTCCTCGGGTGTCTCGTAGGGAAGAATGGTGTTCGCCCTGACCCGGAAAAGGTCAGAGTGATCAATGAATGGCCAACGCCTTCAAGTGTCAGGGAACTGAGGCAGTTCCTTGGCTTGGCCACGTACTTGTGCAAGTACGTGGAGGACTATGCGGGCAAGATCCGCCCGCTGTCACAGCTTCTCAAGAAGGAAGCTGTGTGGAATTGGATACCCGATTGCCAAAAAGCATTCGATGCAGTCAAGCGGGGCTTGACTGAGGCGCCGATCTTGGCAGTGGCTGACCAAGATCGCCCATTTCACGTAGTGTGTGACGCATCCGATTTCGCGATCGGATGCGCGTTGATGCAGCACGATCACGAGGGCCGTGATCGTGTCGTCTACTACCAATCGCGTCAGCTGAAGCCAGCTGAGCGCAACTATCCGGTGCATGACAAGGAACTCCTTGCCATGAAATATGCACTCGCAAAGTTCCGAGTGTATTTGCTTGGAAGTAGACCATTTGTGGTCTACACCGACCATGCTTCACTGCGCACCGCAGTGAAGTCGCCACACATATCACAAAGAATGGCGAGATGGCTCTCATTCTTTGCGGAGTATAACTTCCGGGTCGAATACAAACCCGGAAGATTGAATGTGGTGGCCGACGCGTTATCACGTCGGCCGGACTACGCAGAAGCTGCTGACGTCAATGCCATTGACGCCATGCGATCGAGCAAACCCACATCGTCCCTGTTGGACGATGTGAAGGCCGCGTACGCGCACGACGCGGACGCGAAGCTCTTGCTGGCCTATGGCACAGCGCCTTCTGACATGTCCCGTCAGAAGCTGCCCAAGCACCTTCGAGCGCGTGCACACCGCTTTCGTGTGCACGACGGACTACTGCTTTACAATGCAGTCGACGACAACGCGGATCGCGTTGTCGTGCCGAATGACCATGACCTGCGACTCAGGATCATGTACGAGTATCATGATGCCCCGACTGCGGGACATCTCGGACGTGAGAAGACTTACGTCCTTCTCACGCGCGACTTCTACTGGCACCACCAGTATAAGTGGGTGCGCAAGTACATCCGTGCTTGCGAGGTATGCCAACGCGTAAAGCCTGCGCCATTCGCGCAGGCTCCACTGCGATCACTACCGACTCCGTCGGAGTGTTGGAAGTCCATGTCTTTGGACTTCATCCTTGGTCTTCCCCCGGACAGCGGAGGGAATACCGGTGTTGTGGTCTTCGTCGACCGCTTCAGCAAGATGTACCATCTTGCTGCGGTGCCGACAGAAGTGACCGCGAAGCAGACGGCCCGTCTGCTCGTCGACATGGTGTTCAAACACCATGGCATGCCGTCCGACATCGTGTCGGACAGAGACCCGCGCTTCACAGCGCACCTGTGGCAAGAAGTGTTTACACTTCTTGGGAGCCAGCTTTCCATGTCGACTGCGGATCATCCGCAGACGGACGGTCAAACCGAGCGCGTGAATCGCGTGCTCGTCGATATGTTGAAGAGCTACGCTCACTCGTTCCAATACTGGAGCGAGTGCTTATCGATGGCAGAGTTTGCCATCAACAACTCAGTGCATGCCTCGACCGGGCATACACCGTTCTACGGGAATGCCATGCGGCATCCACGCCTACCGAGTTTACTCGGAGTGATGGCTCCCACTTTAAGTGGGGGAGGATCTACGACTGCAATACAGCAGCCGCAGAAAACCGCTGACACTTGCACAGTGTCAGCTGCAACAATGGACAAACCACATGAGTCTGCGCAGGGCGCAGACTCCCCCAACAACAAGGCCAACGACCACGGGTCACATGAAGTTGCTCCAGCTTTCCACGCTTCGAGTACGTCTCGAAGCGATCACGCGCTTGCTTAATCCGATCACGGTAAGCACTCGGCCTCTTGTTGAAGTTTTCAACAAAGGCGTTCCAGCTTGACAAAGTGCCTGCCATTCGGGCACTTTGCTGCGAGAAGAGGTCTTCTTGCTTTGAAACCATCGGAGCTCATGAAAGAGTCCGATGTAGTATCGCGCCTTTGATGCGTTTCCGCATCAAAGTGCAACTCGGCAGCCACAGCGTCATCTTTGATGGCGCTGCATACGTACAGCGGCACCTCATTCGGAGGTACCGAGTTCCCATACCGGTCCGCGATCTCGGACGCGGACGGCATCCATGGATCGCGCGCTGCAGGTGCAGCGCGCGGAGAGCCTTGAGCTTTGACATCACGCGCTGCAGCAGCAGCGCGCGGAGTACTGAGAGCCCCAGCGTAAGCGAGTGGGGGTATCGCTCTCAGTACGCGAACGCTTCGAACTCGAAGCGTCCGATTCGTCCCCTTCACGCGGGCGAACGTTCTTGGCGTGAGGGTCGAGCGATTCGCTCGACACTGAGTCTTTACGCTTTGAGGGCGAGTCCTCCTCGCCCTCCATGTCTTCATCGTCGTCGTCGAAGTCGACGACGTCGCCGTACTTCGCCTTCTGGCGTTCGAAGTAGTCGTCGATGGAGAGATGACTCCCCACCGACTTTGCGGACTTCTTCTGAGGCGCGCTCATCGTTGAATGAGCGCGGATTTCTTCTCCAAACGCGGAGAATTGACGAATGGTCAATTCCAAAAGATTGACGTGCGGGGACCCCGCGCGTCTAACCTTAAGGGGGGGATGGTGTAACGGGGTTACACGCACAAGTGGTTACAAGCCACTTGTGAATTTAACAGATAGGTTATCTGTTAAAAGTTTTAGATACTTCCTCGCCTTGGTGTAAGACACACCAATGGATACATTGAAGTGGACCACCACAAAGAGTGGTCCACACATACCCAAAGATCCTATTGGTAGAAAGCAGCATCTTTCTGCCAATCAGAGTCATGCATATTACTCTGACAGCCAGCCGCTGCCAACCCTTTCATAGATGATAAACAGTTTTTAGCAGATTTTAGAGGAAGATCAATTTACAAGCAATACAGTTCTCATTTTACCTAATCTAAGTCACTTGGAATCCTTTCTTACTTAACTTATATTTGTGTATTCAAATATAATTAACCTAAGTAATTACTAAGTACTTACGCTTCCTCATACACGTTGCGCAACGTGTAAGCTAAAGTAGTGAGTCAAGTTAGACCCACTACAAGCGTCAACAAGAACGGCAAGTGCAAATGAAAGTAATTACCGACCTCCTGCAACTAATTCGGTCGAAGATCGATTAAGCACGAAGCAGCAGCGTGTTCACCTGCGATGGTTTTCGAAAATACTCGGTGACGTCGGGCGGGCAGCAGTTGAAATAGCGGCTAATCTGATTGCCCTCTCGAATGCATGTCAGTGCATTAGTTAATACCACGGCCACGAGAACCATGAGCCCTACTAGAGTCAAAAGAATCTTATGTTTTTTATTCCAGTCCAGGAATGCCCACTTCTGCTTAATGATCGAGAACATCCACTCGATTGAAACCCGGTTCTTGCTCATAATTTTGTTGAACTTCTTCTCTGCGCCACTCGCAAAAACGTCCTGGAATGGACTGCAAAGCATCTTGTCAATCCCATACGCAGGATCACCGTAGATAATGGCACCGAGTTGACGAATATCAGGATGACTTGCTAAGTAGGGCGGCAACTTACTCTCACGAAGCATAGTAGAATCGTGAAGCCGTCCCTCGATCGGCCCAAAAAAGGAGATACACAGGCCTATAAACAATTAGTTTTCGTCAATCAGAGCTTTCGAAACTAAGTTGCAAGCAGTATCGTACCCTCAGGTGTGCAGACCCCTTGATAATTAAGACAGTATCCCCCATTGTGGCCACTGTAGCATACTTTTGAAGGTTTTCTGTAAAGGGGTTACACGCACAAGTGGCTACAAACCACTTGTGATTTTAACAGATAAAATATCTGTTTAGAGTTTTAGATACTTCCTCACCTTGGTGTAAGTCATACCAATGGATACCGTAAATCACGGCGGTCATGTAACGTCGTAAAAAGTCCAATACATGAGCGTAAAAAGTCTCGTAAAAAGTTTTTCGACGCTGAATTTTCTTGTCGCTTTCATCAGAGAGATGGAGAAACGTGTGGCACCCCTATCAGATAGGAAACACCTCCGTGTTGGCGTCGAGAAAACTTTTACGAGACTTTTTACGCTTATGTATTGGACTTTTTGAGGCGCTAGAGTGATGAATACATCGGAGTTGTGCATCAGCTAGACGAGCTGTTGTAGCTCCGCGCACGTGAACCGGTAATCTTCGAGGGAATTTGGATCAGGATAAGAGCTTGCATCGAAGCGAGCATCTGGAATTAGTGGTCGCTCTACATGCTCGTTCTCAGATAGCAGCACGGCTCCGATTTCATCCGCAGTTCTGAGATCGCTAAGCACATGACGCGCAAGCAGCAGAGAGAACGAGGTTCGTGCTCTAGCTGCATGTGGCATGATATTCTTTGTTCTTGGCTAGAAAATGCGTACTACCTGTTGAACTGTGATGAGGAGTCGTTCCAACATCCTGAACGTGTCGAAAGCAAATATGGGAACTTACCGGTTGTCGCTTGCTGGATAGCATAGTAGTACAGCGATTCCAACAACCGACATCTAACACGGCCTTCGAAAGGTCTCTATTGTCTTTTGAAAGGGGCGTGAATCCTTCTCTAACTTAGTTTGTTGCGAAAAACCTAGTGCAAAACATATTTGGTACCTTCACTCACGAATATGCCGTAAGATAGTTGCGTTTGTACCCAAGTGCGTCACTTCAACCCGCTGCCAGTCGCTGCATAAGTGAATCCGCTGTCGTCATGCTGGAGTTGCTGGGGCCGGAGCTGGTGGGGATCTTCCACTCGCGCTGCAATGGGTTGCGACCCAGTACCAGTGGCGCCGCCGCCGCCGAGCTGTGGGCGCGTCGCATCCACTGGGCCTTCTACAGCTCCTCGTCCACGCGCGGCAGCAACAAGTTCCTCGCGCTCGAGTCGACGCTGGTCGACGTATTCGCGCGCCTCGGCCAGGGAAGCGACGCTCAACCCTTCTGGGAGTTCGTGGTGCGAGTGCTGCTGCTTCTGGCGCAGGAGCCGCCGTTCGAAGCTGGTTGCGCCGTCGGCAGCAGCAAGTCAAAGAAGCACGCGGCCCTCGCAGACAAAAAGAGCCCCAAAAAGTGCCAGCCCAATGCGCCGCTGGCGTTTCTGGTGGCGAACGCATTGAGGAAGCTTGTTACCGGAGAAGCAGCCGGCCGACACGCAGAGCTCTGTCGACTTCAAGGCAGGAATAACGAAGCGCTGCGGGCCTTCTGCTCAAATGGACTGGGAAACAACTCGACCATTGTAAGGTCACCGCCAAACCAATTCTCAGCTGCAATGCTAATTGCCATTTTGTGTTGTAGGACCAAAAGCTACTCGTGGAGATGGTGGGGTTGTTCGACATCACGGATATTGATCCTGATCTTGTGCGCAACGCACTGGAGCACCTCCTTGCGTCGAAGAGCCATGCAGCGCTCATCAAGTTGTGCGAGACGTTTGCTAACGTGGATTGGCCATTCGAGACCATCGTGACGAGAATGGTGCAGACGAAAGACTGGACGTCCGCAGAGCTGATAGCGAGAACGTTTGAGCAAGATGGAGATACGGGTACAGATGGTGACGGTGCTTCGTGCGTGGAAACACTTTTTTGATGGGGTTGCCTTGTATCACGCAGCACTCGCCAAAACGTTGATCAACGAAACGATCAATATCCAGGACTTTAAGCGCGTACGCAAATGGTGGCCGCTGCAGTCTGCAACACAAAAAAACTAACACTTTGCTGTTTGTTGCTTAGGCGCATCGATTTGTGTCGAACTTCAATCTCCAGAAACAATATCCGGATATCGGTACGTGCAGCGCTTCTGCCCTGTGTTTATTATGGCAATCTAACTGGTTGATGCCGATAGATGTATTGTACAGCCGTGACGGTCTCATGCGACTCATTGAAACCCAGCGCTGGCAGCTCGCACTTACCTTTGTTGGCCATGACACAATACTTCAAACGGAACTGCTGAAGCAAATGGTCGCTGCCGGAGAATTGACGCGTGCAGATCAACTTGAGAAGAAGATGGCGGCTGCAGGTGTTGACATCTCGCAGATTCTTCATAACCGTCCAGGGCCTGGCGAATTTGGAGAGTCTGGACATCCAAGCCAACATGAACTCGAAAGGGTAGATTATCTCACCCTGACTCTCATGGGTGATAATGTTGTTTTCTGTGATTCAGAGGACGGGGTGAGAGGCGCAATGCAGTACTTTTTCGGGTCGTTTGATTGCCAGTTTCCTGGAGAAAAGGTCAGTGCCAAGCAACTGGTGGGCCTGGATGTCGAGTGGAAGCCTATCAACTCCCGGTCGAAATCAACGGCAGCGGTGGCAAGTATCCTCCAAATTGCCTCGTCGGATCGGGTGTTCATCATCGATCTGCTTGCTCTTCATGTAAGTTGGGCGTGTCCAGTAGGGGTCATTCCTCGCAGAGTTGGCTTACACTGTACGTTATGCAGGACAACAATTTCCTGTTCGACGACTTTCTCTTACGGCTGTTCACATCACTTCGGTGGGTCAAGCTGGGCTTCAGCTTTGATTCAGACTTGAAAGGTTCGATACATCGATGTGTGGGCTCGAACTTCACGTGGTAGATCCTGGCTCACGTTGCGTTTTGTTGCAGTTTTGCATCAAACATTTCCCGAGCGCCAAGCATTTGCTACAGTTTACCCGTTCGTAGATGTGAGTTCTTTCGTATCTTTAATCCGCCATCAACGGAGCACTGACGTAATATTGTTTTCTGCAGTTGAACACATCAGCTTTGAAGTCTTGTGGCTCCTTTGGCACCAGCTTATCGCAATCTGTCCGTCATATTCTGGGGAAACCACTCGACAAGGTGTGAGTTGATTGGGTTCTACAAACGAAATCAATGCTAACGGCAATCTTCCTTACGAATAGCGAATGCAGCTTAGCGATTGGGAACATCGCCCGCTTTCGCAGGACCAACTGACATATGCGGCGTTGGATGCGCTGTGTCTTGTTCAAGTTGCAGAGAAGCTGTAAGTCCAAAAGTTCTTTGCGATCACGATTCCTAGTCTAACGCTTGCTATTATATTGACCAGGCGGAGCCAGGAAAAGGATGGTGACAGCTCATCCTATTGGCTCGAAGCCTGCCACCTCAAGCAAGCAAGCTCACTCACTAAAGCTGAGGTGGCTGAAGCTATTTCGTTACGAAACCAGTACCAAGAAAACTGGCGGCAGAGGTGCTCCTCAGAAAACGAAGTACAACGTGCTACCCCGCTAGTATCGCCCCAAGAGGTCCAGGATATGTGGGAGGAACGAAAAGCTGCCAGAGCGCACGAGTTAGACGCGAGTCTTGATGCGTCGCTGAAATTCTTACCGATGGATCAGATCACCGCGATGCTACAAGACCTCGAGGCCGACACCGACACTCAGGACTTTATCGCGGTGAACAGCATTTGCATTCTTATTGATGGTAAGCAATGGTGATAACTCCGGCATCTGTGCTACTGGTAACTCTAACCTGGGCTTTTGGAATTGGTGGCATTTAGATACGCCGTCAGTGGTGTGTATTGACGCCACACGCAAGCTCGATGTGGCGCAGTTTGCAAGATTCTGCGGTGTTGGACGTCGCCGAGTCCGGCTGGCATCAGCGTCCGAGTGTCGTGACGTTTTTGGGTTTACACCGGGTACGGTGGCACCATTCGGGCACAAGCTATGGGTGCCAACATTCGACAAAAATTCTGCGCAGCCACGGCAAATTGAGGTGTACGGAGACTCGCGCTTACAAAAAGCGCGATACCTTGCGGCAGGGTCCGGATCCCAAGAAGAGGTCATCTGGGTGGAGTCCAAGGCATTCTTCGCTTTGATCAGCATCAAACTCATCGACGGTATCTCAGTTTCCCGTGATTACTCGCGCCCTATGTCACCGAGCCCTCCTGTTGCCGGATCCAATGCTGATGATATTGGCATGAGAATTGGAAGTACCACTGAGTCGGAGCCAACAATCCTCGAATACAAGTTTCTGGTAGACTCCATGGTGACTCAAGTGGGCCGTTGGCTGCGCACAATCGGAGTCGATGTAGTCGCCTGGAACCCTAGCGATGTCAAAAGCACTCGAAACAAGGACCCAAAAAGCATTATGCTTGCGTACGCTGCCAAGCAGAATCGGATCGTCTTGACTCGGGACACGAGCCTTCCTAGCCGCCGCGACGCTGGAGCTTGCTTTGTGCTGTCAGACGATGAGTGCTACAAGCAATTCCGCGAAGTCAAATTGCAATTCGGGTTGCTGGACCTGGTAGACACTCGCTCCTCGCGGTGTGCCCGGTGCAACTCGGACACTTTCTCCCCCATCGACGCCTGCTCCGCTCGAAAGGAAATGTCGGAGCGACTTCGCAAAAAAGTCCCGGACAGTGTCGTCAAGTTTTGGGCTTGTGACGGCTGCGGCCGAATCTACTGGGAAGGTCCCAAGTACACTCCTGCCATGAACCCCGACACGGCGCCGAGTCCAGATGGCCGAGTCGCCTATCGGCCTGTTCCAAGAAAGCGTGTCGCCGGAGACCGCTTCGACCAGCGCCACCTCCCAGACCCGTTGCCGTAAGACCAGCCCTCGATCGTGGCGAAGAGAAGCAGTTGCTGCCAGCGTACGTTGCCTGCATAATACGACTATGTGTTTCGCGCTAGCCCAATCTCCTTCGCTGCTGAGTCTTCTCGAGCTCGTCGACCTCTCTCTCCAGCAGCAGCAACTTCTTCCTCTTGAGCAGTTTGAAGAACCTCGGTGAGTCTTCCGACTGCCGCGCCTCGCTGAACAACCTCATGTTCATCTCTGCCTCCTGTAGGTCGTTGTTGCGCCTCACCTCGCTCGCCAGCCGCCGCAGCTGCTGTTGCTGTATGGGCACCAAATTCACAGGCGGTGGCGTCGCTGGCCTCAAAGCCACACGCCTCGTCTCTCGAGTGGTGCGGGTGGCTCTGCCAGCGTTGGTAGCGCGAGCAGTCACAGTAACAGCAGCTCGAGGCTCTGCTCGAGCAGCTCCGCCGCGTCCGCTTGCGCTGCTCTGTCGCCCTGCAGCGTCTTGAACTTTGCGCAGTGCTTGACGCGCCTCCAGCAGCCCAGGAACTCGAAGTCTCTGTCCGTCGCCTCTGCAAATGCCCCCAGCGCCCTCGCAACGGCCTCCTCCCCCTCGTCCTCCTCGCCCGCCACGCACTCGACGAACGCCGCCACGTCCTTCGCGATGAGTATCCACCGGTCCTGCAGCGCGCGTGCACTCCTGGAGCTCTGCAGCTGGTCGCGCACTGCCTCCCACTTCGTAAGACCAACCGCTGTCCGCGTGGACGCCGTCGCCGCGTCAACGCCCGTCTTCGGCCCGTGCCCCATCCAAAATGGGTTTTGGGTTTTATCAAGCGGACTGGGTTGTATATAATCGCGAAATAAATATCAGAAATAAGTGTTAATTTGAATGATGAAATCATTCTGAATGTTTTCTATTCAATTTGCTAAAACCAGCCACTTACTTAAAGTTCCTGAATGGCTTATAAAATGAATTGGTTGGTTTTAGCAATTTGAATTCAGTAGAAGATATTCAATTTTTTACAGTAATTCCTTTATAAAACCCACAACCAAAAAAAAATTACCCCACAGCAAAATCGACAGATGCAAGCGGAGGTGTCGGCGCCGATGCGGGTCTCGCACGGACTCGTGCGCTGGTCGCCGTGCGGCCGGTACGTGGCGGCGGCCAGCGGCAACCGCCTGGCCATCCGCGACGCGCAGTCGCTGCAGCTGGTGCAGCGCTACTCGACGGCGGACGTGGTGCAGGCCGTGGCCTGGTCCGCGGACTCGCAGCTGGTGCTGACGGCCATGCTCAAGCGCGCCGTGGTGCAGCTCTGGTCGGCGCAGGACGCGTCCTGGAGCTGCAAGATCTCGGAGGGGGTGGCCGGCCTCGTCTTCGCCAGGTGGACGCCCGACGCGCGCCACGTCGTGACGGTGTCCGACTTCCAGCTGCACGCGACCGTGTGGTCGCTGGAGGACCCGGCGGCCAGGAGCACCATCCGCAACCCCAAGCTGGCAGGCGAGGGCCTGAGCTTCTCGGCCAACGGAGAGTTCCTGGCGGTCGCAGAGCGACACGACTGCAAGGTGCAGGACAGACAGAGCAGGACAGGACCGACAGCAGACTGACCAACTGGCTGTGCCTGATAGGACTTCGTCGGCATCTACAGCTGTGAGAGCTGGGAGCTGACGACCCACTTCTCCGTTGAGAGCTACGACTGCGTCGAGATTCTGTGGTCGCCCGACGACGCGTACGTCAGCGTTGAAGAGCTAGTCGTTTTAGGACCGGGTTGTGAGCGATACTGCGTTTTTGCAGGACGATCGCCGTTCGAGATACGCACTTGGAGTTCAGAGTGCTGCTCTACTCACCGGACGGCGCACTACTGGCAAAGTACCAGGTACGATGTACGGAATTATGTAGCGCTTGCTGCTCAGTTCTGTCACTGAGAGGTCCGAGCTTTATTTTGTTCGTCCTACGCTGCAGGCGTATGAAAACGCGTTGGGTCTAAAATCCATGACTTGGTCTGCGTCTGGACAATTCCTCGCGCTCGGTAGCTATGACGAGCACCTCCGCGTGCTGAGCCACATCAACTGGAAGCCCGTCGCGGATTTTGACCATGAAAGCATTGCTGTGACGAGTTCCCACACCAACCAGGCAGCGGTGAGTGTTCCAACTGGAACGGATAGCATGTGACATGGGCTGATCGTGGTCATACTATTTTCCGCTGTAGGTTGAATACGAAGAAAACTTTGCCGATGCCAACGTCATGGACAGGCCGCAAGGCAAGCGCGTCACGGTGATACAACGGAGCTCCTCGCTTCTGTCCAACTCGTTGCAAGCAGCATCAGCCGCAGCTCAAGCTGCGGGTAGGAAAAAGGCCCGCGGCATTTGCTTTGTAACGCGTGATCCACCGTTTTCCGTCCGGACGATTTTTTCCGATCCATTGTGAGCCTTATTACTTGCATCGTGTCGTGAAGACGTGATCAAACTAACCATCACTACATTGTTTGTCATCTGTAGGGCGGAAAATCCCAAGATCGGTATCAGCCGCGTCGTGTGGAGTACTGACTCGGCGTTTATCGCTACTAGAAGTGACCAGATGCCGTACAACGTCTGGATCTGGCGAACAGAAAGTCTCACACTGCACTCAGTCGTGTCGCTGTTAGAGGCTGTTCGAAGCTTGCGATGGGACCCGGTTCAAGCTCGTCTTGCGATAACATCAGGACAGAATCATGTACACCTTTGGACTCCCGAGGGTATCTCCTGGATTGACATACCAAATGGTACGATCTCACTTTCTTTTCCACTGCCTCGATGCTAGTTCATGACTAACCGAAGCTGCGCTGCAAATCGTCACAAACGCAGAGGATTTCCAGGCATTTGGTCTACAGTGGGCCCCTTCCGGAGATGCTATCATCGCGGTTGACCGACTGGAGTTTTGCACCATAACACTTTAATCCATGTCCCCGACTTACTGTCCATTGGTGGTAATATCAATACGAGCATCTCTCACGTTCACCTGATTATAAAAAGGAAATCTTGTGGGGTGATAAGTTCGTCTCCTGGTGGGTTTGTTAGAACAAATTGTGGCGACGTGCGGGTGCTAGCACTTCGATAAATGCCCAATGTCATAATGCTCTGTTCAGGTAACAAGCAGCAGGTAAGAAGGTAAACGCAATAGTGTGGACGGCCAATACAGCAGAAAATAAAGAATGCGTACCTCGTGAAGCAACCCTTCTACCAGCAGTGCGTAAGGACGGAAATGGTACCTCTCGGGCGCTGGGATCTGTGTCAGTCGATGTCGCGATCTCTGCACTCGGTTCGGCATCTTCATGCTCATATTACCGCTAATCACTAATTGGGTGACCATCTCGATCATGAGCTGCTGGTTTGAGCACGATCCCATAAGTGCATCCATGAAATTCGAGAAGTAGATGTGTCCCGATGTGTAAAGCGGGCTGAAGAACGAACTGTCAATAAACTTAACCTCCTTGAGCAGGTCGCGTTGACGAGACTCATTCGCTGCTACCTTTTCGTCATATAGAGACCCACTGCGATCGATGAGGAACTTGACGTTACTCGGGCGAATCATCTCGGCGACGATGAAGGGTATGGGTCTCGTCTCGTTAATACCATTAATCTGTAATCGAGACAACTCGTTCTGCAGTGCTTCGCTAATAAAACGGTGAGTGGTGATAGCGTCAACGTCGGCCATGTTTTCGTCCATGTTCTCCTGATCGTTCTCAACATCCGTGCTGCTAGTACTCTCCATTCCACAATACGACATGATCAAAATACTGCGTGCGTGAAACATTCGTGCCGTATGAAATACGTGCATACTGAGAGGAGAGCCACGAACGAAGTAGAGACGGTCGTGCAGTTGATGTGCCATGAAGTCCTTCTCCGTCAAAGTTCGCTGCGTGATGAACACTATGCCTGAAACCTTTTCATTGAAGTCTGACAGGTTGGCAAGGAAGTCCTCGTAATTGCTGGGTATCCCACAGACGACGAAGTGGTCATTCAGTGTTATTGGAGGAGGATCTCGACGGAAACACAACGACAAATGGCGGATGCGCGATCGGAGGTTGCCGCTAGCAGCCACCGAAGCCCGCGTGAGTGGGGCGGGCTCCCAGCTCGATGGGTGGTAATCATCCTCTGCTTCACCCAGTTGCTGTGCCGCCGCGAGGTCAACGAATGGCGGGCCAGGGAATGAAGGACCTGCAAGAACATTACTCGAAGCAGTTGGTTCCTCCACCAGTGATTTTCGAGGTTCGCTTGCAGCCAAGTCTAAAGTGCTTGGACTTGGCGTTGGGACTGGTGTTTGACCCGAAGACTGACTCGTAGGCAAGGTTTTGTCACTCGACTGCTCCGTAATGCTACGCGTACTGCGCTCTCTGGCACTCCTGGCACTTCTGGCACTTCTAGCGCTTAGCGGCATCCTACTTGATAAAGGCTTAACGATAGGGTCCTTTGTTCGGCCACTCGGTGCAGTTGCTTTTTTCACAAGCTCAGCCGGAGTTAAAGCAATGACAGGAATAATAGGCTTGGGTGGTTTGTGGTCTGGTGTTTCTGATGGGTCTAGAGGATTTCCCAAGGAGTAATTCTGGTCCATTGCGAGTTGGCTCAAGTCTGTGTGCGTCCTCGAAAAGCGGCAGGCATCCAGACGATTTTCTTCTGGGGTGCCTAGCACATTGTTGTCTTCGCTCGCAATCACAGCTTCACTTGGTTCGTCTTCCTCTCGATCGACCGGAGCGATCTTTTCCAGATTGTGGGTGGAAAACATGCTCATTCCAAAGCTTTTTGTAGAAAGCAGTCGCCTCGTATGCATTCTCACCACAGCCTTCTCCGGGGTTGCGCTGGTTCGACGATCGCGACCAAAACCTACAGATACGCGGCGTCCAAAGGGCATTTTGTGCTCGATCGCGGCAGTCAACATATTGGCCACTGTTCGGATGTTGCGATTATCACTGACGCCAAGAGATGCCGGTGCAATATCAGGGTGCCGCACAAACACAGCTGGTGTCAATTTCTCAATTTTACTTGCGGTGTCATTTCCTCGGCCGATAAAAAAGATACTCAAGAAGTTTGCGTCTGACAACTCCTCATCAATCGGGTAGACGGTGGCTGTGTCTTCAACCGTTCTCAGACCAACGACGGGAATACCAAATTCACGATACAGCAGCACAGCAAGAGAGCGATACGAGGACATGTTCAGAAGAAATGGTGGGAGCGCAGCTTCACATATCTTCTGCTCACACCCGGAGAGATAATCCGACAGCCAGTATCCCCTGATAAACATAACCCAAATCCTAAAATCAGTTCAACGTCCACGCATTTGATTGGCATCTCTATCGTACCTGCACTCCTCCGCGTGGCTAAACTTCTGAATGAGGTTCCCAAGAAATGGATTCAGGCCTCGGATCCATAAGCACTTGCCGAAAAATGCCAATTTCAACTGCTCCAAGCATATTACCGCAGTGGCTCCTGAAATGTGAAAGTGTCGCGTGTTGTCGAACTTGGATACTTGAACATGCAGTGGTGCTAAACATACACCGTTTGTTAGATTTAAAACAGAAATCAGACGCTGAGCACCTACCATGCCGATTGTTCTTGCGCACTGAGCACGTGATCAGGTTGGCCGCCGTATCGTTTTGATCCAGTGTGTCGCTGTGCTTTTTCACCATGACAAAACAAAATTCTGCTGACGGCGCAGCAGCGCGTTGAAGGTCCGCAGCTACCATAGCTGATCCCTGAAGATAAATCACTCGCTGCTCGTAGTCCGGGTGGAGGAGAACTCGTCGTAAATCATTGGATGGCAGGGTGGGTGCAAGGATGACAACTTTTCGGCGCGTTCGACGCTCTTCGTCTTTGTGTAGCCAATTGTGAAGAAAGAAGAGTAAGGCCCCATTTTCCACTTCACCGCAGAGAAGTACGTGCTGCGTACTTCTATCCGGTATATACTTTTTATCAAACGCTGTCTGCATCACCACCGCCACCATGAGTTTGTTAGTTTAGCAAATTGAACTCCGATATGAAGGCGACTCATTTACCTCCCGACTGAGGATGTACGAATAGCCACTAATTTGAAGAGGAATCAGCGATCCAGCAAAAAAGATCAACCCGACATCAAACGCTTTGCCAATACTAGATTTTGGCGCGACATCTCCGAATCTGCATTAAAGACGTAGCACATTAGTTGTCACCATGCTTTCACGTGGCTGTTTATACCCACATGAACTGCGTACCCAACTGTTGTGATTGTAATGCATACAAAATAAATGGCATCTAGAAACGTCATGTCTTGGCAATTTTCACCTGAAACTTGTGTTCCCTTGTATGCTGGATCACAGTATTCAATAGACTTGACCATACCAAGATGACATGAGTTTCGTCACGAGGTATCGTAGCAACCATGAAGCACCTTACCTGCATGAACATGGCTGCGCAAATGATGACGCACGATGTTGTCAGGCAGATCAATAGGCCTTGTCGAAGCTTGGCCGATTTCGCAAGCCGCAAAAGTCGATAAAACTGTAGTAACCGCATCACCCGCAGCATCATAAGCAATCGGAATGCGTAGGTGTTGGGCTTTGTATCCGTCGATCCCGTTATAAATTCCACCAGAAGCGGTAGCACGCAGATGATCTCTACAACGGATAACCAATGAAGCAGAAAACTCTTGCGGTTGCTTGCTGAATAAAATCTACGGTGGTCATAAATGACATATTAATATCCAACCATGACATTCTCGTCGTGAGCTTGACTTACCTGAGGCCAAGGTTGATCAATGTCGCTACCAGATTAATTGTGTCGATTACGAGGTACTCCGTCGTGAAAGCTGTATCGGGGTTATTCCAGTTTAACTTTGTCATGGCAATCACCATTACAAAACTGTGTGGCGAATTCACCGAGTCAGCAATTCCAAAACACAACTGCATCAATACCCCTTTCAGAAGCGCTGGCTCACCTTAGCAGACACTGTGCTACATCCAGCACGATACCGACTTCGGAGTCGTGTAAATTCCTTTCGATCCACTGACGCCGGCTTTCGCCCTTCATCCTCCGCTTCACACTCCGCCGCATTCTTTTGGCCGATCGCCGTAGCAGATCTTGCACTACTGGGCGTTTCCATTTGGGAGTCTCGTGCATCACGACCCGCATCGAGGGCTGTATTGGGACGACGCTCGCGGCTCGGCTCTTCCTCTTCAGGGGCCAAGAGAAAGATGCAGCAGTAGGAACATGCGCTAGGACGACCGGCCCCTTCGATCGCGACAAGGAATCACGAGGTAGAGGGCGAGAAATCTCGACTGCTCAGGCACAGATCAGCACGGCGATGGAGGCGATCTCGTCGTCCACGTGCCGGTCTGCTGCCTGCACACGAATTCTATCGCCAGACGCAGCAGCGCGTGCGTTGCATGTACTTCCCCGATTTAGCCGGCGGTTGAGCCGCGATGGCGTTGAAGCGACCAAAACTGTCAATTCTTGGTCCGCGCTGCCAGTCGTCGGCGTGGGCGCACTGCGCAGGCACCGGCGACTAATGTGCAACTCGAATATATTTAGTGGCCCTGCGCCTACCTGTCATGGAGACTACCGTCCGGTTTACGCGTCCTTCGGCGCCGTCTTCGCCGCGTCCGTCGCGTCCTCGATCGTCTTGGGCGCCTTCTCCTTGGACTCCTCGCTGGCCGCCATCTTGGCCTGCTGCAGCGCGCCGGTCACGTACTCCACCGAGCTGCTGACGAGCCCGACGCCGCGGCTCACGAGGTCCGTGCCCAGGCCGCCCGTCACCTTCTCGTCCACCTTCATGGCCGTGGCCGACACGCCGAGCGCGCGGTCCAGGTCCGAGACCTTGCCGGCCACGGCGCCCACGACGCCTGAGACGGTGCCCACGACGCCGTAGCGGCCGTCCAGCTCCTCGGCCTTGCCCACCACGCCGCCGGCGACCACGTAGGCGCCGTAGCCGGCGCTGAAGAGCGTCTCCTTGAGCTGCTCCAGGCTCGAGCTGCTGCGCTCGCGCGTGGCCACCACGATGTGCTCGATGGACGTGGACACGGAGCTCGTGGCCGACGACACGCCGCCGCGCACCGAGTCCACGGAGCTCGTGACGCTGGCGCGGAAGCGGTCGTCGTAGCTGCGGCCGCGCTCCTTGAGCCCGTCCAGCGCCTCCTGCACCCTGCCCAGCGACGCCTTGGCCGCGTCCACGACGGGCGCCGACGAGCTGCGGGACTTCTGCTTGAGCGACTCGCCCAGCTCCTTCAGCTCGTCCACCGACGAGTGCGCGCGCTCGATGGCCGCCTGCAGGTAGGACGAGGCCGTCTCCGAGACGCTGTACTGCGCGTCGTACTCGGCCAGCCGGGCCTTGAGCGTGGCCAGGTACGACTTGGTCTCCTCCGCGCCCTTGTGAATCTGCTCCTGCAGCTTCTCCAGCTCCTGCGGCTCCGTAGCGGTCGCCATGGCTTTAGTAGCTGCTGCTGCTCTCGCTGCTCGTTCGTCTCTGATCCGGTTCAGGAATGCCCGAAACGAAGATGGAAATCGACGCGGCCGGAGAAAAACACGGCAGAAACCTGTGGGAAGAAGTAGTACAAGTGCTATCCGGATAATTGAATGAAGGATATACCAGTCTGGACCTGTATGATATCATAGTGTAACACGTATCCGTCTAAAATTACCACTTGATGATTCACAAAACAGATCCGAAGCAGACCGAGGCCTTGTCGGTGCACGCAGGCAGCTCGCTCGAACTGCAAGTGTGACGTTGCGGCCCCCGCGAATGTAGTCACGGCCGTGGTCGCTTCAGGTGCAGTACGTCACTGCCTGATGGCAAACCGTGTAACGAATGCTCGCTACGATGCGAGCATTGCTCAACCTGGCTTGAAGTCCATTTCCGAAGCACGCGGCGAACGGAGACGCGTGATCGTTAGTGGCTACAACTTCAGGTAGGTACGTACTTGGTGTCTGTAGTTTTGCAGGTCGCTCCACAATGGCGGTAATAAAGACAGCCGGAAGCCTCTTCATGTATAATGTCTAACGCCCCGGACGCTTGTATCGATACAAGTTGTTGCAGTTTTTTATCGAGCGGACTGCCATTGGCCGGCATTTCCGCCAATGGCCGGTCTCCGCGCCAAACGCCAACCACTATCGCATCGGATACCAGTCGAGATGGCGGACGTGGAGATGAAGTCGGCCGAGGAGGACGCGGCGCCGGCCTTCGAGGGCATCTCAAGCCGCAACCGGTCGACGGAGTCGTGGCCGTGGGTGGAGAAGTACCGGCCGTCGTCGCTGGACGACCTGATCGCGCACCGCGAGATCATCTCGACGCTCAACCGCCTCATCGACGCGCAGAAGCTGCCGCATCTGCTGTTCTACGGGCCCCCGGGCACGGGCAAGACGTCCATGATCATCGCGGCGGCGCGGCGGCTGTACGGCAAGAACTACGGCTCCATGGTGCTGGAGCTCAACGCGTCGGACGACCGCGGCATCGACGTGGTGCGCAACCAGATCAAGGAGTTCGCCGGCACCAAGAAGCTCTTCAGCCAGGGCGTCAAGCTCATCATCCTGGACGAGGCCGACTCCATGACCAACGACGCACAGTTCTCGCTGCGCCGCGTCATCGAGAAGTACACGAAGAACGCGCGCTTCTGCCTCATCTGCAACTACGTGAGCAAGATCATCCCGGCGCTGCAGTCGCGCTGCACGCGCTTCCGCTTCGCGCCGCTGGACGAGAGCCAAGTGGGCGGCCGCGTCAAGCACATCGCGCAGCTCGAGAAGTACGTCGTTGCAGCGGGGGGAGAGTATATGCGTGGAGAGAGTTCTAATTTGCGTTGTTGTTGTCGTCGATCTACTGCTGCTACTGTCCGCCAGGCTGAACATGACCGAGGACGGGTTCAAGGCTATTCTTCGGCTCGGCCAGGGCGACATGCGGCGCATCCTCAACATCCTCCAGGCCACGTCCATGGCCCACGACGTCGTCAACGAGGCCAACGTATACCTGTGCACGGGCAACCCGCTGCCGAAGGACATCGAATCGGTGACCCAGTGGCTCTTCAACGAGAACTTCCCGACGGCCGTGCGCAAGTGCGCCGAGATGCAGAAGCTCAAGGGCTACGCTACCAGCGATATCTTGCAGGACGTGTACCGCTACACCACGGAGTTGGAGCTGCCGCCGCGGTGCCGCATGTATTTATTCGACGAGCTGGCCAAACTCGAGCACCGCCTGTCGAATGGCACCACGGAGGAGCTGCAGTTGTCCTCGCTAGTTGCTATCTTCGCCATCGCGCGCGAACAGATGTCTGGTGCGGTTGCTGCCTCCGCTGGAGCATAGAGTCGCAGCGAGGGCCAAGAAAAATGAGCTTACAGGCTCAAAATCGAGCAACACAACAATACAAACGTTCCCAGTAAAATGCGTTCTCTTTCAGCGGCGCCTTAGTTCGTAGGTGAGGCTTGAGTATCATGCATGGACTTCATGCTTGGCTCCATAACGGATCTCACACCCTTACTTTTCAAGCGCTAGCACCTTACCGATGGCGATCGTCTTACCTTCATCACGCAGGGTCAGACGGCCCAGTTGAGGCATGTTCGCAAACGTCTCGACCGTGATGCTCTGGTCCACCTCGATCCGGCACACAACCGACTGGCCCTGCTTGATGAAAGCAACGTGCTTCTTCACGGGCTTGCCTGTCTTCGGGTCGATGGGACGCAGCAGCTTCGCGACGACACACTCCTGCGCTACGGTGTGGATGTGGAGAATGCACTTGTAGCCGGCGGTCAGCAGCGGGCGGTGTTCTAGGGTGTCCACGAGAGCGATCTGTGCGGCGAAGGCGTGGATGGCCCGCGGCGGGTTGTCCTCCTTGGTCCCGCAGAGCACGAACCCCTTTTGGACTTCGTCCATGCCGCAGGACAGACGGATCGTCACGTTCTCACCGGGCTTCGCGGTGCGCACAGGCAGATCGTTGATGTAGACTTGGTTCACCACGGCCGGGGTCTTCGTAGGCATGAGCACCACCTTTTGGCCAGTCTTGAGAACGCCCGATTCGACCTTGCCCAACGCAATGGTACCGCGCTCCGAGTAGCGATCCAGGATCGGCACACGCATGGGGCCATCCGGGTTACGGTTCGCAATGTGCATAGTGTCCATGTAGTTGATGAGCGAGTCGCCCTCATACCACGGCGCCTTGGCCTTGTCGAGAGGAACCTTCACGTTGTCACCGTGCAAACCCGAAACTGGGATAAAGGCCACGTCACGCTTGACGGCAAAGCCGCACATGCGCAGGAACGGGCGCAGCTTGTTCACACACTCGTCGTAGCGTTCTTGAGCCCAACTTGCCTCGTCCATCTTGTTGATCACAACAATGAGCTTGTTGATGCCCAGGGTCTTGGCCAGCATGGCGTGCTCACGGGTCTGTCCACCGCGCTCGAAGCCGGTCTCGAACTCACCCTTACGCGCCGAAATCACGAGGATACCTACGTCGGCCTGCGACGCACCCTGGATCATGTTGGGCACGTAGTTCTTGTGACCGGGGGCGTCCAGGATCGTAAAGCGGCGGCTCTCGGTCTCAAAGTGAGCACGCCCGACCTCGACAGTAATACCCTTGGTGCGCTCCTCCTCGCCCGTGTCCATAATGTAGGCCAAGAACCAACTGTCGCGGTTGCGCTGCTTCGCCTCACGTTCGTAGCGCTCGATCGTGCGCTTGTCCACCATGTCCATCAGGTACAGCAGGTTGCCCGATAGCGTCGACTTGCCGGCGTCGACGTGTCCGATCAGCACGACGTTCAGGTGCTCGCGCGGGTCCTCATCGCCGACCTCGGCCTCCTCCTCGAAGGTGTCCTCTTCCTCCTCCTCCTCCTCCTCCTCGGCCTTGGGCGCTTCCTCCTTCTTCTCCTCCACGGCCAGCTTCTCCACCTTCTCCTCTAGCTTGGCGACCGGCTCAGCGGGCGCAGCGGGGGCGGCAGGAGCAGCCGGAGCAGCAGACTTGGCAGCGCCCAGCACGGCGGCGCCTCCCTTCTTGGGGACGGGCATGGCCACGTCGAACGCGCGGGCCGGAGCGGGCGCCGGGGGCGGCGGCGTGAAGGACGCGGGCGGCGTCCACGTCGTGGCGCCGGGGTTGAAGGAGAACTCCTTGGCCGAGGCGCTCAGCGTCGTCTTCTTGGCTGTAGGGGTTGACATACGGGTGCTATTAGGCTCGTGGTGGGCAGGGGCGAGAAATGCTAGTGCTGTTGTCTGCAAGAGTTCGCTGCGAGTTGCTGCCACGTACGGGGGTTGCTGCCGTCCATTTAGATTGCTAAATAATGATATGCTCCCGAGCTTTGCTGACGATTCATATACCATATTGAAACCGTTTTAAACAAAGAAACAGGCCCCATTTCTATTTCGATGATCGAATGGTCCTCAAGTGGTCCACCAGGCGGACGGACAGACTCTGATGTGAAAACATGGACCTAGCGCTCCGTTACTATGGTACCTAAAATGACTTCGTTAACAAGCAACCTGGAGCTTGCAAGTCCAAGTGGCTACGGAGTTCGCTCCTGTCTAGCCTAAAAGTACCGCCAATACTCGCCAGGCCCCTGCCTCTTCGTCTCCCAGGTGATTGCCGCATGCTTCTCCACGCTCAAGTTACTTACTTCTCGAGCGCCAGCACCTTACCGATGGCGATCGTCTTACCCTCATCACGCAGAGTCAGGCGACCCAGTTGAGGCATGTTCGCGAACGTCTCAATCGTGATGCTCTGGTCCACCTCGATCCGGCACACAACCGCCTGACCCTGCTTAATGAAGGTCACGTGCTTCTTCACGGGCTTGCCTGTCTTCGGGTCGATGGGACGCAGCAGCTTCGCGACGACACACTCCTGCGCTACGGTGTGGATGTGGAGAATGCACTTGTAGCCGGCGGTCAGCAGCGGGCGGTGCTCCAGGGTATCCACGAGAGCGATCTGTGCGGCGAAGGCGTGGATGGCGCGAGGAGGGACCTCCTCCTTGGTCCCGCAGAGCACGAACCCCTTTTGGACTTCGTCCATGCCGCAGGACAGACGGATCGTCACGTTCTCACCAGGCTTCGCAGTACGCACGGGCAGCTCATTAATGTACACCTGGTTCACGATAGCCGTAGCGTTCGTGGGCATCAACAGAACCTTTTGGCCAGTCCTGAGAATACCAGATTCCACCTTGCCCAGAGCAATGGTACCGCGGTCGGCGTAACGGTCCAGGATCGGCACACGCGTAGGACCATCCGGGTTACGGTTCGCAATGTGCATAGTGTCCATGTGGTCAATAAGAGACTCACCCTCATACCACGGCGCTTTGGCCTTATCCACAAGCACCTTCACGTTGTCGCCCTGTAAGCCGGACACGGGTATGAAAGCAACGTCACGCTTGACGGCAAACCCGCACATGCGCAGGAACGGACGCAGCTTGTTCACACACTCGTCAAAACGTTCCTGACCCCAGTTGCACTCATCCATCTTGTTGATCACAACAATGAGCTTGTTGATGCCCAGAGTCTTGGCCAGCATGGCGTGCTCACGGGTCTGTCCACCGCGCTCGAAACCAGTTTCGAACTCGCCCTTACGCGCCGAAATCACGAGGATACCCACGTCAGCCTGCGACGCACCCTGGATCATGTTGGGCACGTAGTTCTTGTGACCGGGGGCGTCCAGGATGGTGAAACGTCGAGTCTCCGTCTCAAAGTGAGCACGCCCGACCTCGACAGTCTTACCCTTAGCACGCTCCTCCTCGCCCGTGTCCATAATGTAGGCCAAGAACCAACTGTCGCGGTTGCGCTGCTTCGCCTCGCGTTCGTAGCGCTCGATCGTGCGCTTGTCCACCATGTCCATCAGGTACAGCAGGTTGCCCGATAGCGTCGACTTGCCGGCGTCGACGTGTCCGATCAGCACGACGTTCAGGTGCTCGCGCGGGTCCTCATCGCCGACCTCGGCCTCCTCCTCGAAGGTGTCCTCTTCCTCCTCCTCCTCCTCCTCCTCGGCCTTGGGCGCTTCCTCCTTCTTCTCCTCCACGGCCAGCTTCTCCACCTTCTCCTCCAGCTTGGCGACCGGCTCAGCGGGGGCGGCAGGAGCAGCCGGAGCAGCAGACTTGGCAGCGCCCAGCACGGCGGCGCCTCCCTTCTTGGGGACGGGCATGGCCACGTCGAACGCGCGGGCCGGAGCGGGCGCCGGGGGCGGCGGCGTGAAGGACGCGGGCGGCGTCCACGTCGTGGCGCCGGGGTTGAAGGAGAACTCCTTGGCCGAGGCGCTCAGCGTCGTCTTCTTGGCTGTTGGACAGGGAGGTGAGGGCGCGTTCTCATCGTACACAGGGAGAGGGGAGAGAGATCCACGTACGGGGGTTGCTGCCGTCCATCTTTGCGTCGAGGTCGTTCCGGTCCGAAAATGACTGGCCGCCTTGTTTGAAACACTCCCCGCGAATCATGCTAGACCCGCAGTCGCTTCGTTTTAAACGGGTGTAGCCATCTGCGGCTCTGAGTGGCTCGTGCCATTTCTAAACGTACCCAGCCGAGCCGAGCCAGCCGAGCCCATTATGACGAGCCACGAGCTGCTGCCGCGCCGCGCCGAGGACTTCCGCAAGCAGGAGTACTGGGACCAGTTCTTCCAGAGGCGCGGCGAGCAGGCCTTCGAGTGGTACGGCGACTTCGCGTCGCTGCGCCCCGGGCTGCAGGCGCTGCTGGGGCTGCCGGATGACGCGCCGCCGTCGCTGCTGCGCCGTCTCAAGGCCAAGGTGCGCGTGCTGGTCGTGGGCTGCGGCAACTCGGCGCTGAGCGCGGAGCTGGCGGCCGACGGCTTCTGCGACCTGCTGAGCGTGGACTTCAGCGCGCGCGTGATCGACGAGATGCGGCGCAAGCACCCGGCGCTGCGCTGGCAGGAGATGGACATGACGGACATGCGCGCGCTGGGCGCCGCCAGCTTCGACCTGGTGGTGGACAAGGGCGCGCTGGACGCGCTCATGGCGGAGGACACGCCCGAGGTCCGCGAGGACGCCACGCGCATGCTGCGCGAGGTGCGGCGCGTGCTGGCGCCCGGAGGCCGCTACTGCTGCGTCACCATGGCGCAGGACTTCATCCTGCAGCACCTGCTGGGCTTCTTCTGCGCCGCAGACGCGGACGCGGACGAGGCGCAGCCCACGAGCTGGGCGGTGGGCGTGCAGGAGCTGCCACGCGACGCGCGCAAGCCCTTCGCGCCCTTCCTGGCCGCGGCGCTCAAGTGCCCCAAGGCGGACGGCAAGGCCGCCAGGAAGGCGCAGTACAACAGCAAGCAGCTCGTGAGCGACGTGGGCGAGGCGCGCCAGCGCTGGCTCACGCACGAGGTGGAGGCGACGCAGTGGTTCGCCATGACGCAGGCGGCGCTGCGTCAGCTCAAGGTCGGACGCCAGGAGATCATCGAGCTCATCGCCAACAACGAGAGCGACGCGGCCAAGGGCGTGGGCCAGAAAGGCAGCGTGGACGGCCAGGTGAACCCGCGCTTCACGCTGCGCCTGGTGGACGCCAGCATGCGCGGACCCAACGGCAGCTGCGCCGTGTTCCTGATCCCGCAGGGTCGCGAGCACGAGTGGATGTTCTCGACCGAGGAGGGGACCAACGAGCTGGCCGCGGGTGCTGGATTCAGCCGCCTCATTCTCGTTGCGCTCGGTCGCGGCGGTCATGCCTTTGAGAGCACCGCGAAGGTCCAGGAGGAGCTTAACGCGAAGGTCATGGAGCTCGCGCCCGACACGCTCGGCTCGGATGAGAAGATCCCGTACTTGACGGTGGAGGAAGGTCTGGGAGCGCGCAACATTGTGCATCAGGGCACGTCGCCGCTCAGCGGCGCCTTCTTTGTGGAGGAGGTGCAGGAGGACGACGAGAAGCTTCGCCGTCTTGTTTTCCTGAGCAACACGAACGTCATTCAGAGTGAGGTGAAGCTGCAGGCCCGTGGAACCGCAGCTCCCACCCCTGCTGCTACCCCTGCACCGGTGGAGACTCCTGCGGGTGCTGATACCTCGGACATGGCGCCCGAGGAGGCTGCGGCTGCGGCTAAAAAGAAGAAAAACAACAAGAAGAAGAACCAGAAGAAGAAAAAGAAGGCTCAGGCAAAGCAGGCAGGCGTGGACACGTCCTACCTGGCGTTCGACTACCACAAGGGCATGGTCGCAGCGCTGCATGCGGCTTCACTGTCTTCTAGAACAGCACCCGATGCCCTTCACCGTACACTGGTGCTTGGTCTCGGTGGCGGTTGCCTTGCGCAGTACCTTCACGACAACGTTCCCGGAATGGACGTGACGGCGTGTGAACTGGACCCGACGATCGTGACGGTGGCTGAGCAGTACTTCGGCTTCCATCAAGACGACCGCATGCGCGTGGTGGTCGCTGACGCGCTGAAGTATGTGGCGGAGCAGTCGACTACGTCTGAAAAGCCTAGCTTCGACTCGATCGTTGTGGATGTTGATGCGAAGCAGCGCGATGTCGGCATGAGTTGTCCACCTATTAGCTTCGTTGAGGACGCCTTCCTGGCCCACGTTCACAGTCTGCTGGGCCCCCGCGGCGTCTTGCTCATTAACGTGTCGTGCCGCGACAGTGGTCTGTACAAGGACATTATTGCACGACTGCAACGTGTGTTCTCAGGATCGCGTGCCGTGCTTGCCCTGAAACCCAGCGAGCAGGATGTCAACAGTGTCGTTTTCATCCGCAAGGCCGATGCGAAGGAGCCTGACGCGAAGTCGCTTTTGCAGCAGCTGCACGACCAGGGTCGTCGACGTGGCAAGGCTCAAAACGTTCCGCGTTACGTCGACGACGAGCTGTGCGAGCTCATTCGCGACATCAAGATCACCAAGTAGACAGCACAACACGTAAGTAGATACTTTTTGCCATTTGTCTGTACTTGTACTGTCTTACGCTGTTGATATGCATCACAAGTTTCGCGTCTACTTATCCCACGTGCTGGCATACCGAGCAGCTTCATCTTCCCACTCCGCGCGAAATGTGTCGAAGCGGTACAGATTGCGTTCGGGTCGTGAGATTTTTAGGTCTGTGGCAAGCGAATAACCGTCTGCAGTAGCCATCGAGGCGAGTTCTCGGCTTGATGTGTGGATCGATGTCGTTCGTTTTCTCCCGCTGATGCTAGTCCCACCACGCCTCGAAGCTGTCGCTGAAGATTCGATGTTGTAAAGCTGAACGGTGCACCAGACCACCGTGAGTGCTAGAACGTTTCCGTGACGAGGGTGTCGAGATATCCCAACAACCTTTGCTGCGACTGTGCGCTCACCGACAGCCTCTGCACCACCTGTGGAACTGGTAACAGAGTACACTGAGGACTGTGCCAAGCCCGCGCTTGATCTCGAAAACCGATCGACATCTGTGCTGCGGCGCATGAGGCGCTCACAGAAGAGCACGGTATCACCAAGCACCAGGTCTCCTTCCTCCGGCCCGCATTCAATGGCGAAGTAGTCGGCGGCGCCTGCAGGACGCCTGGCGAGTCGCAAGCGACGCTGAGCGTCTTCTCTGCTTGTTGTGCAAAGTTGCGAGACTGTCGACTGCGCACTAGGATTTCCATCGCTGTTGAGTGCGAACACACGAAGACGGTAGACTGTCTCGGGCTGAAGATCGCGTATGTAAGCTAGCGGCTCACGGCCTTCGTACACTCGTCTCCAGTCGCTGGGCCCATCGTTGGAGCTGGAAACCTTTGGCGTCAATGTCTCGATGCGTTTGCAGTCGACAGCGTATTTTGCTGCACCCCCGGGACCTGGATGCCAGCGAATCAGTGCAGTGTCGTGGCCCACATCTACTCGTCCAATGCACGTGGGTGCGCTGGGTGCAGAGCAAATTGTCAGGGCCTCGCTTAGTGCACTTGATGCGTGAGCACCTACAACCCGAAGACGGAAGTGGTAACGAGTATTCGGCTCCAGGCCGCTCACAATTGTTGTCGCCTCAGAACCGCGGTAACAAACGAGTCGCATCTCGTCAGATTTGGAAGAACCCGGTGTCTGCGTGTCATCATCTTGCCCGTCCCGACAACCGGCGTCTCGTTTCAATACGTAGTGCACGTCCGGCTGCGTCCACCAGCGAGCAAACTCCGAGAACGAAATCTTGCCATCGGAGTCGAGATCAAAAGCGGCTAGGTATGCAGCGAGTCGCTCGGGCGTCGGGGGCACGCCAAGATCGCTTAGCAGTGTTTGAAACTCGGGCAATTCGAGATACCCACTGCCGTCGACATCGTAGCGATCGAACCGCGCCTTGTAGTCGACAGCCCCATCGTCAAGACTAGTTTCCTGCGCCCATTCCTTCAACAACCGAGACACCTGATGGTCGGTGCCGTTGGGAGCTCGCAAAGCAGCAGGTGACAAACTAGGGCGAGCGTTGGCTACTGCCCAACGAAGCTGAACAACTCCACTTTGCACCGCAGGTTCAAGCGCACTTGAATTGACAGTCGGTGGTGCTGGTGTAGGTAGGAGTGTGTTTACTACGACCGGCTCGCTGTGCAGACTGGCCCGGCCCTCAGCATTCACTGCTTGTACTCGGAACTGGTATGTGCTACCGCTGTGAAGACCAAGCACCTCGAACTTCGGCGCTGCACCACGGTAGATCTCAACATATTCGCCTGCAGACTCGTTTGAGCACTGCTTCAGGATGTATCGACAGGTTGCAGCGGATGTGCTAGACTTGCTAGACCGTTTGCTAGATTTCTGGAGTGACCTAGAGGAAACCGACCCGCTCAATGATCGACGTGAGCTCTGTGTCGACCTTGTAGAGCCTTTAGAACCCCGAGAACTCCGCGATGCCGTATCCGAGAGATCCAAGACGCCATGGAAGAAGCGTAGGAACTCTTCCCACGATATGCTCTCGTTGTCGTCAGTCTCGATGGCGTCGAACACGCTCAACGGTGGCGCTGCACCATTGTCCACACACGCCGCCGCAGCTGTAGTTTGTTGAAGGAATGCAACAAGCTTTGGTTTGCGACGCTCAATCTCCTCCATCAACTCGTCACGTGAGATTCGCCCGTTACCATCGGCGTCAGCTTCTCGAAAGACCTCCTCCAGCTCTCGTAGTCGCCGAGTGTAGTACGAAGAACTCTCCCATGCCAGTTTAACACTGTGTGGCCCTATTACTATGGCCAGTGGCTCTGCTGGTCTTGCTGGGGCTGTCACGAAGTACGAGAAAGCGTAAGAGCCTGCTCCAAAGCCATTGAGCGCACGAACGCGGAATGCATACTTTGTATTCGGTGACAGCCCTGTCACCGTGAACGAGCCGCGAGGAACACCGTCGTTGTCGGAGAAGTCCTTTGGGTCGCGGCAGATTTCGTGGTAAGCACTGACGCGGAAGCTCGCTGATCCCTCCGCGCCTGCAGTTTCGAGTTGATAGAAAGCTGGAGCTCCACCACTTCCCCCCGCAGCCATTTTCCACGTGAGACGCAGCATCGTTGTTGAGTCCAATATGTCATCGTTGTCATCTCGCTCCAGCACAGGGACATTTGGTGGTTTTCCAGAGGTTACTAGCTCGCGCAGCACGTGTTGCTCGCGAGGCACTGCCGACCACAGTTCTAACTTCTTTAGGAATGGCATGGCTTGGGTATCATCCCATTGAGCGAAGGCGCAGCGACGTGGAGCTACACGCCGCACAGCGATCATATCGCTTTCAGGACTGCACGCAAATCTGCCTCCATATTGCTCGCGCCTGCAAACATGTCCTGGCAACTCGGCTCGACGCCGACGACTGGAGCCTTCAGTGCCTAGCACGAGTTGAAAAGCATTCAACATGCCACATTCATGACACACCGTCTCCCACATGCACACGGCGCTCAGCAATTGATCCGTGTCGCCACGACACAACGCACGACGCTCGTCGCCAACCACAGCCAAAAACGCATCGAGTTTAATACGAACAGCTCCGCTCTCACCTTGGACATCTTCAGGGTCGGCAAAGAACTCAACAAGCCGTTGGATTTCTTCAGGCTGCAAGACAAGTCCTAGACCACGGAGTAGCACTGCAAGTTCGCGGCCAGTCACAAAACCGTACCGTGCTACGAGCTTGGCTTCTTCCAGGTCCTCGTCTAACTCTTCGCCATTCTCATCGACTGCATCGCCACGGGCCAGTGCCTGCTTGTGTTTTCGTGAGCAGAACTCTGCACATGCCTGCTTGTAGTTCACGCCGGACGGGCGATGAAGCAGCTTGAGGAACACGTCACGCAACGGCGACGACGCACAATGAACGTCACAACTTACGGGAGCGAAACTCTCCCACAGTGCTCGACATCGGCCAGAACTACGAAACCCTCGACTCCAACGCACCCACGCGTCTAACAGTGTGCGATCAACTGCTTTGAGAGCTTTGCCAACTTCTTCCCACCGCACTGCAGCTGGTGTTGCAGGCCCCCGGCCTGAATCGTCGAAGTCGTCTTCGTAGCTTGCGTTATTGTCAATAATCGGATCGCCCTCTTCTCCTTCCCTAGGAGGTGGCAGGTGCTCCAAGAACTTTGCCGCCTTATCTCGCATTGCCTTGTGCGCGACCCAAGCAGCGTAGCTTTCACGACTCTGCTCTCGTCTACGTCGATCACCTTCAAGCTTACCACGCAGTGCCGGGTTATTACGTCGTTCAAAGAGATATCGGTCTTTGGAGAAAGGATTCGAGTCTGGGTCATCGTCGTCACCACCATCCTGGTCGAAGTTGTCTCGCAACACGTGGCCCTGCTGAACAAGCAACTGTTTGCTCTTCTCCAAATCACCGCCCCGACCCTGGAAGCCCTCGCTCATGGCGTGCACGTACTTGAGCCCGCTATTGCGCATGAGTTCTGCCGTGGAGCTTGGTGGGCGACAAGGCTGCTTATGGCGAACAACACCAGCCCCCATTGAGAAGTCAAACCGAGGTGGCGGGGCCTGACGAGCAGGCCTTGCACCGTCAGTCGCCTCCGGAGTCGGCATACGAATACGCAGGCGGTCCTTACGACGGACCCATGCGTTGTGCGCCACGATTCCTCCTTCAGCCTTTTCGCGAGCCTCTTCATGCCGAGCATTCTCCACAGCCTCAGCATCTTCCTCCAGCCATTGCAGCATCCGCCGCACGCCGAGACGATTCAGCGCCTGCATTTCTACGTCGGCTGTACTTTTGCCAGAGCTCTGAGCGTTGTCTGCAGTCGCTGTTAGTGTCTTCTGGAGATATTCAGCCACACGGAGCTGAGCCTTCTGCCAGTACTTCTTGCAGAGCCCAAGAAAGAAAGCGTTCTGCTTCTTTTGGTCGGCTGTCAGTGCTCGCCGTGCTGCAATCTTGGCTGTATCACCCTTTTGAGGCTTGGCCGCTGCGTGCCACTTGAGCGTCATGTAGTAGACCGTGTTGCCGTCTTCATTCTTGTCCTGATCCATCATCTGACGAGTGCCTGCTGAAAACTGTCGGGCCTCGTCCTCGCTGAGCGGCACGCGCGAGAAGGTGTGGTTCTTCGTGGTCCACTTGACCCAGAGATCTCCCAACGAGCTCACAGGGCACGAACAAGGTCGTTGCAGCTTAGTACCTTCGGCCGATTCCAGTACGCTGCACTGTGCCAATACAGTCTGAGCCATCCGGAATGCTGCTGTCGTGATGCGGATACTGGAGCCGTCTTCCAGGCTCAAAACGTGGCCCTCGCCGCTGCGAGCAAGCACACCTGCTAGATCGAGGATAGTCTTTGTGCTATCCGAAGGTTCGCTCACGACTCCTTCGTACGGTTCCAGTGCTGCAATCATTTTGGGGGATATCGCGCCTGGACTCGTGCCGACACAGCGTCTGCACAAAGAGCACTTTCGTGCCGGACATTGACAGCGCGTGCGCTGCCTCACCACAGAATGCTCCGGCTCACGGCACACTCCGGGGCAGTCACACGCCGGGGTTTTGCCCGTCTTCAGCTGGCAGTCCGTTGCTGCGAGTGCCACCGCAACTTCGAGCCAGGATTCCTCGCTACCAGCGCGGACTGGATCCAGTTGCGCCAACGCCCGTGCCATGCGCTCGTATTTGTCCTTGCGAGCCACCCATACATCGAACTGCACCTTGTTCCCCTGCGACTTGCTCCCTGGACCCTTGGACTCTTGAGGTTCCATCGCAGTTCTTGTCGTCTTGCTTTCAGCCTTATTAGTGGCGACTTCAAGCTCGCGGTCCTCATCGCCAAACGCATTGTTCTCGTACAGATCGTCGATGCAGTCATCACGCGTAGATGAAGGAGGTCGACCCACAGCTTGCTTACTCAATTGTTTGCCGGCCGCCATCACCGCTTCCTCCGTCCGTGACGCCTGCAGAAAGAGACGAACAAGTACACCGACACGCTGCAGTCGACCGAACCAACAATGCTATACAGACAGGAACGAGAGCAGCCGGAGGAGGCTGGGATTAAGCGAAACTACTCGCATGAGATCCCCTCGCACCTTGAAAATAGCACGCGTGGACTCCCCGAAAACTTCAAGCGCTCCTCATGCTCGCATGCGCCAAGGCAGCAGTCTCGTCAATCCAGTCTCAGTGGGCTCTAGATATATTTACGGCGCTAACTGTCCGAGCTGGCCAGCTCAGTCCTCGTCGTCTTCCTCTGCAGGGTCCGACTCGTCACCTGCATCTTCCTCTCCCTGCTCGCTAGCTTCTTCGTCGCTGCTATCGCCTCCCATTCCACCCTGGAACAGGATCTCGCACACGCGCTCATCCACGAGCCACTCATCCTCGTGCACAGGCAGCGCCATGAAGAAGCCGACGACGTCCACGGGGTCCAGCTCCTCCTTGTCAGCTCCCACCCACGCGCCGACATCCGCCAGCACCTCGTTGTCGAAGCTGAAGCCGCGGATCTCCTCACCGAAAGATCTTTGCTCTTCCTCCTCCTCTTCTTTCTCGTCCTGCTCCTTCTTCTCGTCACCCTCCCCGTCCTCCTCTTCATCGTCCGACGGCAGCTGCTGCTGGTCCTCGTAGTAGCTCTTCGGGTACGGGTGCTCGCAGGCCAGCTCGTAGTGCAGCAGCTCTCTGGGCGTGGCGTCGTCGTCCCCGAAGGCCACCACGACCGAGAACTTGATGAGCGTTTCCTGCTGTCCGTCGACCTGTTCCTCCTGCTCCTCCTGCTCCTCTTCTGCCTCTGCCTCTGCCTGCTTCTCCACTGCCTGACGCACGCGCTCGAACCTGTACCTGGTGATCATGGCGCTCTTCTTCTCCGTCGTGCTCGCCGCCTTCTTGCGCTTCTTGGGCGCCTTCTTGGCGCTCGCGGGCGCGTGCGTCCAGCGCACGTCCGTGGTCATGAGCACGTTGCGCCGCGCGTCGTAGTCGCAGCTGCAGCTGTCCACCGTGAGCCGCTCGGCCAGCGCCTTGTACACGGGGCTCTGGCTCGTCACGCCCTGGATCAGGTCGGACGCCACGGGGTGCTGCGCCAGCCGCTCGCGCACGCGCGTCGTCTCGAAGGCCAGCCGCGCCTGGGCGCTCAGCGCGCGCAGCACGTCCAGCCGCAGCGCCAGATCCTCGCTCTCGAAGCGCTGCACCACCTGCTCGATGGCCGCGTCCACCTGCGCCGCGATGCTGCTGCCGCGCCGGTCGTACGCGCCGGCCGCCATGCTCTCAGTCTGTTATGATCCGCTATTGACACACGCGCTGACGTACGTGACTGGAGCGGATGCGCTGCCAAAACAGGAGTACGCTCAACGTTCACAACGTCCGTGCCGTATTTGCCTCAGCGATACTGATGGTGTTGTTTGGTCAGAAGTTGGTGTTTTGGTAGGGTGCACGTTTTGGTACCGCCGCCACCAGTCGTGTGCGATCCCGAAGAGCTCCTCCGCATTGCATTCGCCACGATGGACTCGGACCACGCCATGGACGACGCCTCCGCGCCTCTGCACGCGCCGTCCGCGCAGCGGATCTCGGCCGCCGAGTACGAGCGCCAGGCCGTGGAGTTCACGACGCAGGAGGTGGAGCGCCTGAACGCCGCCGTGCGCGCGCAGCCGGAGCTGGGCGCGCGCTCCGAGTTCTTCCAGGACGAGGCGAACGTGGCCAAGGGGCTGCCGGTCTTCCAGGGAAAGCACACGCGCTTCGTGTACGACGAGGAGGAGGCGGAGATCGTGGCGGCCGTGGACGTGACGCAGGAGGCGCTGAACAGCGGCCCCGCGGTGCGCACAGTGGCGCAGCTGGACGCGGATCTGGACGTCGACGAGGAGGAGGAAGAGGAGGAGGAGGAGGAGGAGGAGGAGGAATACTACGATGAGGAGGGGGAGCAGGACGAGGCCGTGCTGAACTCCTTCTACAACGCAGAGGCGGAGGCCCACATGGCGGCGGACGACGCACAGGTGAACGCGCTGATGGAGGACGTGGAGATGGAGATGGCGGCCGTCGCCATCGACGAGCAGAAGCTGCTGGCCGCTGCGGCCCAGAGGCACTGAAGGACCCACGAGGGGAGGTCGCTGTATTTTAGACGCGGAGGACGCAAGGCAGTGCATCGGGTAATAGAACGGTTTAGGCTTGCATATCATCATCCTATGCTGGCGGCGCTTCTTACTTTGCTGGCCGCCTTAGTGCCATCTACTCTCGCTGCGGTTGACTAGAATACTTTAAACTTGGAGAGGAAGCCTGTCTTCTGAGGCGCGCTGCCGGCCTTCTCTGCCTTGAGCCGCTCCTTGAGCGTCTTGGGCTGCAGCTGCTGCAGGAACGCCTTGTGGTCCTGTTTGAGCACCAGCATGGTGTTCTCCTTGATGGGCTCGAACATGGCCTTGATGGGGCACCCCAAACGCAGCTGTACAGATTTACGATCCAGGTTGGTGCACGACACCTCGTAGGGAGATCCCGGCGCGATGAAGTACAGGTACAGGTTCCAGGCGAAGTCCTTGAGATCGTCGGCCTTCATCTGCAGCGCCATCTCTTCGAATCGTCGGATCTGGCGCGCGCACTTGAGGTTTTCAGCTTTGAATTCTGTTGAGCGAAGCACCAGGTCAGTCATGTACACTCGGATCAACTAGCAAAGATATCAACTAGCAACGTACTCTTCTCGAGGTAGTCGAGCATTTCACGGAAGAGAATCTTGTCGCCTAGGATGTCGTCCAAAGAGAACCCCCCTTTTGCGATCTTCTCGTCCGTGAGCGTCGTCGTTGTGGGTATGTCAATCTGGTACGAGTTGTCCGAGTCGAACACCTTCTTGACTATCATCTCGTGCACGGCCGTCACCTTGGTAGCCATTTCTGTGTACTGCTGGGCCTTGAGGAAGCGCATGAGCGTGTCCTTCTGCAACGTCTTGATGGCGTCCTGCATTGCGACATCAAAGAGTTTGCCGCGGAATTCACCCGGCCGCTTCATGCGTTCCTTGGTCTGTTCCCGGTCGTCGGAGGGCAGACTCACTTCGTTGGGCGAGTTGAGCGACAGGTAGTCGGCCCAAATCTGGTCGGCCATCTCCTTGCACGACTGCACGGACTCCGGGTCACGAAAGTCAAGCAGGCCGCATTCATCCTTAAACTTGTCTACAGCCATGAAGAAGTTCAGGTTCTCGGCACAATACTGCACAACCACATTCACAAGAGTTGTCAGTCACGCCCTCAACCATCGATAGCATGGCGGCTATTGAACTCGGCGTACTTGTTTCTGACAGAAGTCGAGCAGGTAGCCACAGGAGATGGGGTTCGAGATGATGTCGTCGATAACAATGTCGCGCTTGTCCTTGGTGCCCTTCTCCAGCACCTTGACGAGCGTCTCGATCTCATTGCCGCCCTTCTTCGCCATGGTTCGCTACACTACTCGACCGTGGGGGTGGTCTTCAGAATTCAAGGTGCGCTGAGCTGGATGGCGAGTGAGCTGCGTCGTTAGTCGGCGTGGCTTCCAGCAAGAGGTGCAGCAACTGACGCAGGCAGACGGAGAAGCAGGAGTGGCGACAAGGCGGAGGCCACTTGCAGGTTATTTTCGAGCGGGATGGTTCCTTCCTCTAGGGCTGAGTCAAATGGAGTGCGCTACCAGGCAGCAAGCAGCAGCATCCCAGCAGACCGATTTAGCTGGCAAGGGCTAGAGGAAAACATCTTGCCCAAAGGTGTTCGGCCAAACACTATTAACCTCCGTCGCTGTTTACTTCGGCTACTCGACTAGACGCCCGGGCAGATGTCAGGGAGCGACATGCTTGTCAATTGGCCCAGAGAGCTAGGCAAACTTCAACTTGCGAGCCAAAGTCTCCCATAACGTGATGCAGACCATGTTCAAAGCTTTAAAAGCAGAAGTCGTTGTGAGGTGACCCTCGCTCTCTGGTGTGCTCGCTACGCCTACGCGCTCTTCGTCCCGGACGTCTTCGCGCTCGAGTCTTCCGCCGACGAGCCTTGGAACGCGCTGGCCACGTAGCCCAGCGACGAGGACACGACCTCCGTCGCACGCTCCATCAATGTGGGGCCAGCGTCCTGGTCGGCGCTCTTCGAGGTCGACGCGTCCGTGGGCTTGAGCTTGAGCTTCTCCGACGCGTCCGATGCCTTGTTGGCCAGACCCCCAGCAGCGTCCGAGACTGCCGTCTGCGCTGATGCGGCCTGCTCCGCCATCGCCTTCTGCGTGGCGGTGATCTGGTTCTGCAGCGCCTCGAAGCCGTGGAAGGTGGCGTCTCGAGTGGAGTTGACGAGCGACGAGATGGAGTCCTGCCAGGACGAGGCCGTTTGCGCGCCGCTGTGTTTGGCGTTGTCCACGCGGGCGTTGATCGAATCGCGAACGTGCTGGTCGTAGGCCTGCGCAGACTTGCCCAGGTTGTCGAGCGCCGATCCCGCTTGGTCCATGGAGCGCTTGACCGAGTCGACGACGGCGTCCGAGGCGCTGTTGCCGTCCGTGCGGATGTCCTCCCCTGTTCGTCTGAGCTGGTCCACGGATGCCCGAGCACGGTTCATGGCGGCCTGGAAGTAGGACGTGGCCGTCTCCTTGGAGGACTTGTTCGAGTTGTCGTAGTCGGTGAACTTACTCTTGAGCGAGTCCAGGTAGCCCGCCGCCTCGGTGGCGCCGTTCTGGAGCTGCTCCTGCAGCTTGGTGAACTCCTGCTGGGTCTTGCTGCTAGAAGAGTTGTCGGAGGTCTTGTCGGAGATGGCCATGGTCGATGGTTAGCGTTGGCTGAGGTTGTGGTCGAGTTGCTTGCTGCGCGTGCGCGGTAAAAGTTGGAATGAGCTCCTAGCGTCGAGCGGTAGTGGGTCATTTGCTTGAAGGGCGCCATGGGCAGCCATCGATTGCCATTTGGTGGCTGCTCGGGAATGTGTCACTGAGAAATCCTTGGTTCCGGTAAATGAGAAACCACTTGGTAGCGGCCTTCAGCTCCACGCCCATTGTCGATCGGCCTGGTTGTGTTATTGGTTGACCAGGTTGAAGTTGGTCTTGGGGACAGAGGGGGCCAAGACCATTTCTGCTTTCGCTGCTTCGAGGCCATGACGAGCACCATCGATCCTCGCGCTCTCGCGATTGCCATCGAGCTGGCCAACCAGCTATCTAGCGACGGTGCATTCGTCGATGAACACGACGCCAATCTGGACGGCGAGCACATGCTCACCCCGAGCAAAGTCGTCACGAGCGAATCGCTACTCATTGAAGACGGGCTGGCATCCCAAGGTCTGGCCCCAGACATCGTCAGCGTCATGGACGTCACCGTGGAGACTGCAGCTGCTAACGCAAGAGATACCGCAGCGGTGCGTGCAGGGCTGCATCGGAGCACAAGCTGGTGGTCGCTGATTGAGCGCATGGTAGATATTACGGAGGACTTGCTGGTGATGGAATGGTAAGCTGTATACAGCTACCCTTGTCGAGACGAAATATCTAATGTAGCAAGAAGTTGAATTCAATAAAGTAATCGACATCTCTACAAATTCGTCCTCCGGCCCGGAAGTTCCGGCCTTGATCACTAGTATTGGTAGTCAATATAGATCGCGCTAAGGCTCATTTCATTCTCGACTCCGTCCCACCTATCGTTGCCTGCCAATCTTGCAACTTTTCCCGAGTATCCGCTCCAGATCGGTTCGCTGAGGCAGACTTGACAAGGGGGATGCCAAGATGTCGGGGTCAACGGGAACCGTAGCCTCGAAATTGATGTCGCCGTACTCGATGTTCACGAAACTCCACTCGAAGATCCGAACGGTGCTCTTGGACAAGCCTATACTGATGGTCTCCATCGCCACCACTGCCCGCTATTTCTTTATCGAAGCACGCATACCTATCGTCGCAGTCGTCCTCGTATTGGTCATCTTTCTCGGCATCATGACGCATATGCACCTGCCGCAGCATGAGGTCCGCGTGGACGTCGACGTCCAAAACGCGCAGTCGTTCAGAGGCCCGCCAATTCATTTATGATATTGAATCGGGTCCACCGTTAAAAACTGCAATTTCACGCTTAAACAAAAGTAACAATAACAATAATTTATATTGAACTTCAATTTTGTTTTAATATTGAACAATTAGTTGATTTAATTTGTACTTAAGCAATATAATATGTTTTTGATATTGTTCAGTGGTTAATTTTCCAATACAACAATTGCAACCAATTTATTGTTCCAATACTATATAAATTGCTGTTATTGTTTTTAAATTGTTGTTATTGTTACTTTTGTTTAAGCGTGAAATTGCAGTTTTTAACGGTGGACCCGATTCAATATCATAAATGAATTGGCGGGCCTCTGAACGACTGCGCGTTTTGGACGTCGACGTCCACGCGGACCTCATGCTGCGGCAGGTGCATATGCGTCATGATGCCGAGAAAGATGACCAATACGAGGACGACTGCGACGATAGGTATGCGTGCTTCGATAAAGAAATAGCGGGCAGTGGTGGCGATGGAGACCATCAGTATAGGCTTGTCCAAGAGCACCGTTCGGATCTTCGAGTGGAGTTTCGTGAACATCGAGTACGGCGACATCAATTTCGAGGCTACGGTTCCCGTTGACCCCGACATCTTGGCATCCCCCTTGTCAAGTCTGCCTCAGCGAACCGATCTGGAGCGGATACTCGGGAAAAGTTGCAAGATTGGCAGGCAACGATAGGTGGGACGGAGTCGAGAATGAAATGAGCCTTAGCGCGATCTATATTGACTACCAATACTAGTGATCAAGGCCGGAACTTCCGGGCCGGAGGACGAATTTGTAGAGATGTCGATTACTTTATTGAATTCAACTTCTTGCTACATTAGATATTTCGTCTCGACAAGGGTAGCTGTATACAGCTTACCATTCCATCACCAGCAAGTCCTCCTCCGTAATATCTACCATGCGCTCAATCAGCGACCACCAGCTTGTGCTCCGATGCAGCCCTGCACGCACCGCTGCGGTATCTCTTGCGTTAGCAGCTGCAGTCTCCACGGTGACGTCCATGACGCTGACGATGTCTGGGGCCAGACCTTGGGATGCCAGCCCGTCTTCAATGAGTAGCGATTCGCTCGTGACGACTTTGCTCGGGGTGAGCATGTGCTCGCCGTCCAGATTGGCGTCGTGTTCATCGACGAATGCACCGTCGCTAGATAGCTGGTTGGCCAGCTCGATGGCAATCGCGAGAGCGCGAGGATCGATGGTGCTCGTCATGGCCTCGAAGCAGCGAAAGCAGAAATGGTCTTGGCCCCCTCTGTCCCCAAGACCAACTTCAACCTGGTCAACCAATAACACAACCAGGCCGATCGACAATGGGCGTGGAGCTGAAGGCCGCTACCAAGTGGTTTCTCATTTACCGGAACCAAGGATTTCTCAGTGACACATTCCCGAGCAGCCACCAAATGGCAATCGATGGCTGCCCATGGCGCCCTTCAAGCAAATGACCCACTACCGCTCGACGCTAGGAGCTCATTCCAACTTTTTACCGCGCACGCGCAGCAAGCAACTCGACCACAACCTCAGCCAACGCTAACCATCGACCATGGCCATCTCCGACAAGACCTCCGACAACTCTTCTAGCAGCAAGACCCAGCAGGAGTTCACCAAGCTGCAGGAGCAGCTCCAGAACGGCGCCACCGAGGCGGCGGGCTACCTGGACTCGCTCAAGAGTAAGTTCACCGACTACGACAACTCGAACAAGTCCTCCAAGGAGACGGCCACGTCCTACTTCCAGGCCGCCATGAACCGTGCTCGGGCATCCGTGGACCAGCTCAGACGAACAGGGGAGGACATCCGCACGGACGGCAACAGCGCCTCGGACGCCGTCGTCGACTCGGTCAAGCGCTCCATGGACCAAGCGGGATCGGCGCTCGACAACCTGGGCAAGTCTGCGCAGGCCTACGACCAGCACGTTCGCGATTCGATCAACGCCCGCGTGGACAACGCCAAACACAGCGGCGCGCAAACGGCCTCGTCCTGGCAGGACTCCATCTCGTCGCTCGTCAACTCCACTCGAGACGCCACCTTCCACGGCTTCGAGGCGCTGCAGAACCAGATCACCGCCACGCAGAAGGCGATGGCGGAGCAGGCCGCATCAGCGCAGACGGCAGTCTCGGACGCTGCCGGGGGTCTGGCCAACAAGGCATCGGACGCGTCGGAGAAGCTCAAGCCCACGGACGCGTCGACCTCGAAGAGCGCCGACCAGGACGCTGGCCCCACATTGATGGAGCGTGCGACGGGGGTCGTGTCCTCGTCGCTGGGCTACGTGGCCAGCGCGTTCCAAGGCTCGTCGGCGGAAGACTCGAGCGAGAAGACGTCCGGGACGAAGAGCGCGTAGGTGTAGGAGAGCGAGGCTCACCCCAGCTTTGCATTTTCATTTTTCTAGCCAACAAGACATCCTTTCTCGACATTCGCGTTGCCTGCACCATTTGTCACTAACTGCACGATATATCGCCGTCATTTCCTGGTGGAGAATGAAATAGTTGAGAAAAGCTTGGGACCCCCTTCGCTTAGCCTGGAAAAAGCCCAACGAATGCAAAGGCCGTTGTCACCACACGTCAAGCTTGGTGCAATTGTCGAGTGTCTCCACCCAACACTCGCTGGGACGAGGTGCCGTCGCAAGAAGCGCAGGCAAACCGGGGAAATGTTTGCAGACCTAACGGCGCGATAGCTCAGTTCCCTTTCGGCGTCTTCATTGTGCGTTCTGCCTCTCGAGCAACACACTAGCACCAAAAAGACCCCAGCGATCTGAATGGCCGACCTGCAGAGCAAGATGGACGCCCACCAAAACGATATCGACCGTGCCAAGGAACAGATCCACGACACGGCCCAGAAGGCCGACTCCTATCTGACGGAGGTGCGTTCGTCATGCATGAGATCACTACGGTGTTGAGATGCGATAGTTGACTCACGCGTTCGGGTTTGCGCAGTTGACGAAGCGTGTTGGGGAGTACGAGAAGAATCACTCGAGCTTCGAGCCCGCGGGCCAATACCTGAAGTCGGCGCTGGATGCATCGCGCTCGGCGACGCAGAAGCTGAAGACCCAGGGGCAGGACCTGTCGGAGCGATCGGTTCCGGTGGCGATCGATGGCATGAACAAGGTGCGCGATTCCCTCGACGACCTCCAGACGCAAGCTGTCGCCTACGACAACGAGTACGCTGGTTCGCGCGGACAGCACGCCGTGGACACACTGCACCACTGGGTGAATTCGGGCCGCCAACGCGCCACCGACGCACTGGAAACGACCAACGAGCAGCTGGTGAAGTTACGTGACGCCATTGGGAACATTGCCAGCCAAGCCACCCACGGTGCTCAAGTGGCTGTAGGTGAAGCAGTTCGCGCTGCCGAGGTCGGTGACGAGAAGCTGGGCATGAGCACCAAGGCCGGCGGAGTTGTGCAAAAGGTTCGCGACTTGGATGCGCGCCTGGGCGTATCGGCCGCGGCGGCGAAGATGGACACCAAGGTGACCGGTGGACTCGGCTGCAAGGTGGCTGCCACCACCGTGGACATGGTGACTGAGAGCGTGAACTACATCTCGGAGACGCTGTACAACGCCAAGCTGGCAGCCCAGCAATCGAGCACGGCTCAGGAAATGGAGACGAAGGTGGCGGTGGCGACAGGTGCGGCTGCAGCGACGAAGAACGAGGTTCAGGAGACTTTCGCGCGAGGGTATGAGCGTGGTAAGGAGATGGCTGGCGAGACGATGGAAATGACCAAGCAGAAGACTGGTGAGGCCCAGGAGAAGGCGGGTGAACTGAAGAACATGGCGGCTGAGAAGGCTGGCCAGGCGAAGGAGACGGCGAAGAACAACGCTGATATGGCCAAGAACAAGGCTGGCGAAGCGACCGAGCTGACGAAGGAGAAGGCTGGTGCGGCCAAGGTCAAGACTGCCGAGACTGCCGGTCGAGCGAAGGATATGGCACAGGACAAGGCCGGCCAAGCTAAGGACAAGGCTGGCGACGTGAAGGACAAGGCGAAGGAGCAGCTTGAGGCCGCCACTGGCACTGCGAAGGTGGAGGCGAAGACGACGAAGCCCAAGGATCCCACGACGACCCAGGAGCAGACCAACACCGACAAGGCCCCGGAAGCTATGAAGCAGACTCGCGCGAGGGAATCGGAAGCCGCTAAGACCGTTGCTGGCACGGCTCACAAGGAGGTGAAGGGCGAGTACGCGAAGGCCGAGACAACTGGAGGTGAGCGCGACGCGCCTCAGCGAGCCCAGAAGCATGCGGCGAAGGGCTCCAAGTGAAGGGAGGCTGAAGATGACGACCACGCGCGATTGAGTGGGGTGCAGGCACAGCCGGTCAGGTCGATCACCTTCATTACGATGCATATCTAGGACCGCTAATTCATCCTTTTGAGAGATTGAGACAACTCAGCTGTGAATTCACGCTTTTGTTGACATTTTCGCTGTATTTTGCATATACATCAGCGTACAACAACACCATTTTAGCCACCACACAATCCATCTAGAAGTCGAAGGGGTTGAACGACTTGTTGACTGTGGGCTGTGGATGTTGCTGAGGCTGAGCTGGAGAGGCAGGCTGAAGACCATCGAAGGGGTTGGCTGGGGACGAGATAGAAGCCTGAACATCAGACGCTAGTTAGCGATACAGATAGCAGCTGCAGCTAAGTAAAAGCATAGCACAAACCTTCGTTGAAAAGTCCAGCATATCGAAGGGGTCGTTGGAGCTGCTAGCACCTAGAGTGCTGCTAGTGGTGCTGGGGCGAACAGGCTGCGATGATACGGACGCGGCCGACATCGAGAAAGTGTTTTCACCTGCGGAAAAGTATGAATTAGCTTCCTGACAATCGCAACTACTCGTAAGGGTAACATACCACCCCACAGATCATCCGTAGACACAGCAGGTGCCGCAGCAGGCTGAGACACAGGAATCTGGTTACTGAGCAAGTCATCTCCCCAAAGATCAGGCTGCGTGGCCGGTTGACTCGGAGCCGATGCAGGTGCAGGCGTTGCAGCAGGGATATCTGTTGGTTGCGCATGCGTCAGTGCAATTACGCCGACATACATGAGCCAACAAGATTCTTACCGTCCCAGAGGTCAATCAAATCTTTGGCCGGCGCTGCAGGCTTCACCTCCTTCTCCACGTCCTGGTTGCTACTACTAAGGATCTTTGTTGCGCGTTGTTGCACGAAGCTCGCAAACGGATCGTCGTCCTCCTGCTTCGGTGCCTTCGCTGCATCCTGGACGTCAGCTTTTCTCGCAGTGGTAATCGGTTTTATCGCTTCAGGACTTTTCTTGATAGTTCCAGTTCGAGCGCGAACAAAGTCAGCGAAAGGATCGTCGTCGCCCGAATCTTGGTTGTTTTGGGGCGAAATGGCCTTCTCGAGTCCAAATGGATCGATAAGATCGATGTCATCGTTTTGGGGGTTGCCATTTGCTCTCGCTTCGGCGACTTGATTTCCAGCGAGCAGCTTGTCATATTTTTTCAGCGCAGCATGAAGGTCATCGTTGATCGACAGGTACTTTTCAAGATCCTGTTGCAACAAAGCGTTAACCAAGCACGACACACGGATACCCGACAATTCAAGTACTAAGCTTACCTCGTCACCCTCGGCCACAGCGATCGGAATAGCACCTTCCATTCTGTGTAGAATTTCTCTCACTTCTACAGCCAGCTCTTCCATAACGCCATGGCTGCCGATGGAAGAAGCGTCCTTCTGCGCTTCGAACAACATGTCCTCAAACATCTCAGACACATTTGTCGCAACACGATAGAGCTCAGGGGTCGACAAACCGCCTAAGCCGCTGCTGGTGTTGGAGTAGGACGAGGTGTCGATAGAACTCGAGCCACGCGTCTGGTTAGACGGAATGGCCCTGCCACTTGCTGCGCTTGCATCACTTCGCCCTCCAGCTGGCGTATCCGGCGGCGGAGTGAGCACTGGCACCTTGGACTCGTCGTACTGCTCCGGGAACTTGATGCCCTTCTTGCGCATGTTGTGGTATGTGTCTACAAACAGCGGGAACTCGTGCTGCAGAAGTCGCAACGTCACGTTAGTCGGCCAATCCAACTGCAAATATGACAGCACTGTCTTGCACTCACTCTGTATGGCAGGAAGGCCTCTCCCCAGGCCTGCACCATGTCCAGCACGCGGCTGGCGATCTCCATACTGTCCCTACCGCGCTTGTTCGCGTGCGTCTGCAGCAGCAGCAGCAGCAACAACAACACTATCAGCCCACAAGACTCAGCAGGTCCACCTACTACTGCAGCATGCAGCTCACCCTGTAGAGCGTCTCCATCTCGCTCATGAAGGGCTCCGTGGCGATCTCCTGGTGCACCAGGTCCCCGCAGTTCTTGACGATGGACTCGGTCAGCGTCAGCGCCAGGATGACGACGCGGGAGGACGGGTCCCCCAGCCGCAGCTTCAGGTAGCGCACCGACTCCTTGAGCCTGCAACAGCAGACGCAGAAGTCGCAGCACAACAGCACAAGAGTCAGTAAGACACGACAACTCCCACTGCAGCGCCGCCACGTACACGGCGCGGCTGCTGACGTTGCTGAGCGCGTCCACCACGCGCAGGATGCGGTCCCAGTCCTCGTCCGCCTCGAAGTCGCTCGTGGCCTGCGCGATCATGTCGGTCATCTGCTTGATGCGCTCCACCTCCGTGGGCGTGTAGAGCGCGGCCACGGCCTTCTGCTGCACGAGGTGGTTGAGGCTGGACGCGAGCTGCCGTGTGGACGGCATCTTCTTGCGCCAGGCCTGCATCTTGGCGTCCATCTCGCTCGGTACACAGCGCCCAGCGGCTCCCGACGTACGTGGCGCGCTGCGTGCGGAATAATGACGGTGAAGTGCGAGCTTCGAGGTGTCGGAAGAGAACGGCGCGTTCCGATTGGCGGAAAACCTGTCGTCTACCCGCTGAGACAGGTGTCTTGAAGTTTGTATAGAACGCCTTCCGCGAAATGCCCGTCTAGACGCGCCCAAGCTCTGCATTCTTGCTAGCTCGCGCGAGCAGGTGTACGAAGTCGCACGCATTGTCGTGATGTTCATGGAGGTTCATGCAGTGCGGCGGCATGAAGGGCAGGTAGCCGCAGCGTTGGAGCCGTTCTCGAACCATCATTAACACCCAATCGCATGTTTTATTTCACTTCATTGGTGGAAAAGAGGAACTATTTCGGCCAATGCAGTACTATCGGTCATGCACTTCAAAGATCTATACGCATTGGCCAACTTGCCAGAGAAGGCGGAGAACAAGCGTCTGCGGGCGACGATGGACACGCAGCAGCAGCAGAGCGCGGAGGCCGAGCAGCTCCAAGAGCTGTTCCGCACGGCGTACGCGCGCTTCCTCTCGCAGGGGCTGGAGCCCAACGACGCCGTGGCGCGCGCGCTGCTGGAGATGCAGCAGGGCGCCAACGGAGCTGCAGCGTCCACGCCCAAGGCGGACGCGGACGCGGAGGTGGACGCGTCTGCACACACCCAAGAGGACGTCAAGATGGAGGACGCCTCGCGCCAGCAGCAGCAACAACAGGCGGAGGACGTCGAGATGGAGACGCTCAAGGAAGTGCCGCCCGCCTCAACGTCGTCCGTGACGAGCAACCTGGCGGCCGCCAGCATCACAGAGGCCCTTGCTACTGCACCAGCAGCTGCCAGTGAGAAGGCTACTTCTTCCAGTTCCTCCTCTTCCTTCGCGACTTCTGCTGCCACGAAGGCTCGCTCCACTTCGACCACCAACGACAATGCAGTGAGCGCTCCTGCTTCTGCTTCTGCTTCTGCCCCTGCTGTTCCAATGGGGACGCAACTGGAGAACGCCCTAAAGCTCGCGACGGAGACGAGCGACTACCGCGTCGTGAAGAGGCTGGTATACCAGGCGTTCTCTGATCCGGATGCACTGAGTGCTGCGTTCGTTAATGTGGGCGACGGGACAGACGAGGTCGAAGCCCAAACGCAGTGGTGGTGCATTGATCGCGACCAGATGGGAAGAGTGTTTGCGCTACTGGATGCTGCGATGACTGGGAGCGACCAGGAGGCGATGCAAAACACCTTCCGGAACGCCCTGGAGATGCTGGTGACGCAGCCTTGGAACGTCTGCTCGACGTGGCGCGCCCCGCGTGCACTGCGGTTCTTCTTGGTACTGCTCGAGCACCCGTCGATGTTTGACCCAGACTATTTGAACGTTGTGGGTGGACTTTGCAGACTGTTCTACTACCTACCGGAAGACGCCAAGGCTCTTGTGCGTGCTCAATGGATGAGTTTTTTCTCGACTGACGAACTGCATCGGCTTATGGATGTACTCCAGCAAGCTATCACAGTCTGCCTTTACGGATCGCGCAAGATGGACCTTGTGTATGCCGCCTGCGGTGTGCTTTCGGAACTCCATGCTGTAAACCGAGAGCGTGCAAACGGCCACGAGCCGTTCGCCACATATGATGAGTTTTACAACGACGCCGTGAACTCGGAGGTGGATATTGTGCAAGACTACTCACGCTCCATCATCTTCTGGAAAAAACGCCGCGCTGCGACACGGGCTGTTCGTCGGCTGGAACATGAAGAACTGCGACGTCGCCGACAGCAAGGCGGAGAGGAAGACGAAAGTGAACATGAGCAAGAGGAGGCCGAACGGGAAGCTGAGCACATGCCAGAACGCATGCTCTCGGAAATGTCATTTTGTGACTTTCCGTTCGTACTAGATGCAGCTTCCAAGAGCAAGGTTCTCCAGATTGACTCTGACCTTGAACAGCGCGCACGTGCACAAGACGCCGTGTTGTCTTCTCGCTCAATTCTGACGATGGAAAGTGCGCCATCACCGTATTTGGTGCTGAAGGTGCGGCGAGACAACATCGTGGAGGATGCGTTGCAACAATTGGTGCACTTGTCGTCGTCAGCGGAGACGCTGAAAAAACCGCTGAAGGTCAAGTTTGTCGGCGAGGAAGGTATCGATGAAGGTGGCGTGCAGAAGGAGTTTTTTCAGATCCTTATCCGACAGCTATTGGACCCGGCTTACGGGATGTTCACGTATGACGAGGAGACGCGCACGTTGTGGTTTAACAGCGATTCGTTGGAAGCTACAATGGAGTTCGAGCTCATTGGCACACTGCTGGCTCTTGCAATCTACAACGCCGTCATCCTGGACGTAAGTTTCCCCCACATCGTGTACAAAAAGCTAATGGGGTGCCCGTTAGGTCTGGAGGATCTTGAAGTAGCACTACCGGATCTTGGTCGCGGTCTGCGGCAGTTGTTGAACTTTCAGGGCGACGTAGAAGGGGTTTATCAGCGCAACTTCGAGTACTCGTACGAAGTGTTCGGCGAGGTGAAGACGGTGGAACTGAAGCCGGGAGGCAGCTCTATTCCGGTGACAATTGCGAATCGGGAGGAGTACGTATCACTGTACGTGGATTACGTGCTGAACAAATCGGTCACTCGACAGTATGCGGCTTTCCACCACGGCTTCCATCAAGTCTGCAATCGCGAAGTGCTGAGTATGTTCCGGTGGGAGGAGCTGCAACTGCTGATCTGCGGTAGCAGCAACCTGGACTTCGAGGCGCTCGAGGAAGCTACACATTACGAGGATGGGTTCACAGAAGACAGCACAATTATCCAGTTCGTGTGTGCTCGATGAGAAGCTTCACTTTTGTATACGAAAGCTAACCGCCGTTGTCTGACAGGGACTTCTGGATTATCGTGCACGCGCTCCCGCTGGACGACAAGAAGAAGCTGCTGCGGTTCGCAACCGGAAGCGATCGTGTGCCCATTCGCGGACTTTCGAACCTCGTGTTTGTCATCTCTCGCAACGGACCAGACTCGGATCGCTTGCCCACAGCGCACACCTGGTGAGATCCATGTTGAAGCAGCATTTTGAGCTGAGAGCTGAGCTAACCCGATGTGTTTTATCGTGCCACCAGCTTCAACCACCTGCTTCTACCCGAGTACAGCAGTCGCGACAAGCTCAAAGAGCGTCTCCTGTTGGCGATCAACCAGGCAGAAGGCTTTGGGCTGCGCTAAAGCGCAGGTTAGTGCTTCCCGCTAAGTCGACAAAGAGAGCGTCGTACAATAGTCGATGTATTGGCCACATCTTCTATTAAGTCGACACATGTTAGTGTCTACTTAGTGAACCGCGCTATTTTAATTGGTCGATGTCGGCTGTCGACTTAATCGTTAACTTAGGTGGCAATATGGAGCCGCCCGACACCACCACCACGGTTGCCGCTGTCCCGACGGGCGTGTCGCCGTGCACAGCCTACGTCGCAATGCTGCCGTACGCCTACACCACCAACGACGTGGCGCAGTTGTTCGCGCCGTTCGGGAAGCTGGCGCGGGTGCTGGTGCTGCGGGACAAGCAGACGCGGCGCAGTCGAGGCGTGGCCTTCGTGCAGTTCGCCCGGGCCGGGGACTGCGCCAAGGCGGTGGCGGCGATGGACAAGCTGCCGCTGGAGGGGATGACGCTGGCTGTGTCGCTGAGCCGCGACAACGGCCGCTCCCGGGAGTTCGCCAAGAAGCGCAAGTACACGACGTCGCAGCGCTGCTTCGAGTGCGGCGAGCTGGGGCACGTGTCCTACGAGTGCCCGCGCAACGTGCTGGGCACGCGCGAGCGGCCGGTGACGACCGGGGGCAAGAGCAGCCGCAAGAATCTCAAGAAGAGGAAGAAGAAGTTCGACCCGCACGAGCGCGCGCACTATTTCAACGACGAAGGGGTCGTCGACATGCTGTACGTGAATCTGTGTGAGAGGGAGGGGCCTAGCTGCTGCGGTGCATTCAAAGAGGGTCTATCTAATGGGTTATTCGATGGGTTTTGGATACAGAGCGCCGCCAACAGGCTCCGACGATGAAGACCTCTCCATCTCGCTGTGGGCCTACCCGTCGGCAGCGTCTTCCGCCTCGTTGACGCACCATGCAGCGCCCTTGCAGGCGACCACGCCGCCGTCGTCTGCAGCGTCTGCAGCAATATCCGCACGTCGTCGACCTCAGCGCAAAGCCGGCAGCTATTTCAGCGACGAAGACGCCAGCGACGATGAGTGACAACTGCAGCATCCCTAGAGCACGCACACTCCGCCTCGACCCCGTCGCGTGGTGCGGGCAATAACTTATCAACCTGAGGGGACTCGATGCTTATTTCCGCTGACGCTTGTTGCCATTAGGGCGCTTGCCGCCGCCGCCGCTCCTGTTGTTGCCACCGTTGCGGCGGCCCAGCCCCGTGTACTTGAGCATCCGCGACGTCATCTCCTCTGCCGAGACCTCCTCGCGGAGCTCCTTCTCCTCGGACGCCGCGTTGCGCAGCGCCCTCGAGGCCTCCTTGAACTCGTCCTCCACGCCCTTGTTGAAGCCGCCGAAGGATCGGCGGCCAAACACCAGCGGCAGCGACGGGTCGGGCACGTCTCGCGTGCAGATGACCCTGGAGCCGTCGTCGTCCTGCGCGTCGTCCTCGGGCGCCGCCTCCCACGTGTCCTGCCTGTGCTGCTCCTGCACGGCGGCGACGCGCTGCGCGTTCGTTACCTTCTTGCGCTGCATGAACTGTAGAGAAAAGCGACAAAACGCGCAGGGGTCAGACAACACACGGCCAGCCAGCAGCGATGATACGGGGCGAGTGAGCGCACCTTCATGGCCAGCGTCTTCTGCGACAGCACGAACTTGGTCGGCGCCTTCTTCACGCCGCGCGGCGGCAGCCCGTCGCTCTTCATGGGCGCGGCATCCTCCTTCTTGCTGGGCTTGGGCTTCTTGTCCTGGGGACGGTCGCTGCCGGGCTTCCACATCGGTGCTGCCTGCTGGAAATGGGATGGCTGCGGCGGCTTTTGCGGGTAGTCAATTTCAGTGTACCAGGTAGTCAACCATTATACCTGTTTAAGCTGATATGGCTACATGTACTTCAACTATGGAGTCTTGTTGTTGCGAAGTGAGCTGCGTGCTACAAAGTTCACGTGGGTTGTGGCATCTGGCTCAGTGCTCTCAAGCTCTGACTGGAGTCGTTCCCACGGACCTAACTTGTGGAGACGTTGCTGCTGCGTTCAATCGGGGATGACGCCTAGATAGCTTATCCAACGGGGCCCTTCGCCACCGTGAGCAGGGCGCAAGCGGTCTCCGCAATGAATTGGGGGGCAACGACCTTATCCGCAGGAACGCCGGTCAACTGCTTCTCGGGTTGAGTCTCAACACGCTGCTGCTTGTGGAGCACTTTCGCACCGACTAACGAAACTGTCGCGTGCGTCCGAGCTCTGTTGCGGCTAGAAGCCGAGTCTGTCAACAGCGATGCAACCTTCACCAGTCGATCAATGAGAATGAGGTGGAGAGAGCGTGTATGTCTGCACAGTACGACGGCCGCATGGGGACGAACAGCTCCGCGCCGCGGTGGATTTATCGGCGCTAGCTAACTCGCCAGCAGGCGCGGCAAACGCTGCTGCCAGTGAGAGCCCTATCGCCGGCTGTGACTCGAACTGGCGCCTGCTGTCATCGTGGTCAGTTCCTTGACTGCGGGCCCGTTTACCTGCCGCTGGCTCGTGGGGGCGACGCCGAGCGACCAGCAGCGCATTGTAATCGCCCCACCCGCGCCAATATTTAATATGTTGCGCGTCGACGCCCATCTGGCCGCCCCAGCGCAGGCTGCAGCAGCAGTCGGCGAAGGCAAAAAGGCAACCTGCATTGCATAGTGGCGGGAAACAAAGAACCAGGGTGCGTGTGTTCGTCCTCGTCTCTTGTATCCTGCTCGCGCGCGTCCATTGGCTGAATCTGACTCATTATCGGCCAATGGGCGCACGACTCCCTCGTGGAGGGCGCGGGACGTCGGACTATCAGACACGAAGAAGGAAGGAAGATCACAGCGCTCGTCGCTCGGTCGCCTCGCTCCCCCCTGCTCGCCTTGCTCGTCCGCCGGCCGGCCCCCCTCCCTCTCGTAGAAGCCCCTCATCCTCCCGCCTCGCCCGCGAGACCGAGTCGCGCGCGCCCATGACCGTGGAAGTGGAGGCCTCGGACGCCGCCATGGCGTCGCCCACCAGCTCGAGCGGCACGGGCCCCGAGTCGCTGCGCCTGTCGGAGATCGAGAGCGCGCACCTGTGCCCCGCCGGCCGCATGAAGATGGAGGAGCTCTTCCGCCAGTGGCTCAACGTGGACGGCACGAAGGAGATGATCCAGAGCATGGTGGCCGACCTGCGCCAGGGCAAGGAGCTCAACCTGGACGCGCTGCTGGCCTCGGTGGGCGCCGCCGGCAGCGGGGCTGACTCGCCCTCGCGCAGCCCCAAGCGCCCGCCCAACTACCAGCAGTTCGCGCTGCTCAGCCCCGGCTCGGCCGGCAGCCCCAGCGCCCGCAGACGCCACCAGCACCTGGTCAGCCTCTTCGGCGACGAGCTGCACAACGCCGCGGCCGCTGTGGCTGCCGCTACTGCTGCTAACGCGGCTAAGACGGAGGAGGCGGCGACTGCGCCGCCCCCGCCCTCGGACGACGTAGACATGTCGGCTGGCGAGAGTGAGGCTGCCAGCGACAACAACGAAGCGGAGGCGCCCGTGGAGAACCAGGAGGAACAGGCGGCGTCTGCAGAGGAGGAAGTTGTTGTTGCTGCTGCTGCTGCCCCGCCCGCCGACGCGGACGAGAGCATGGAGGAGGAACAGGAGCAGCAGGCCGTGGACGAGGCTTCCAAGACCGAGGAGCCCGCAGCGGCGGGCGAACCCGACCACCCGATGGCTGAGGAGGCCCCGAAGCAGGTTCAGATCCCCAGGTTTTATACGCCCGGCGAGGGCCGACGCGGCCGGCTGCGTGGGCTGTCCACGGACGCAATGGCGCGCAAGGTGACGGACATCGAGGCGCGCTTCCGCGAGTTCCCGGAGGGCATGAAGGTGGAAGACTTCGTAGCCATCACCAAGGACCTGTGCGGCTTCCCCTCGTTTTTCAACGCGCCGTTCTTCCGACGCATCCTCGCCGCGTGCGGGGCGGTGGGAGAGACGACACCGAAGCCGTCTTCCAGCCCTGCAGCGGAGGACGCGACTAGCCCCACGAGCGCCGACGGAGGAGCGGTGCCGCAGCGCATAACGAAGGACATGTTCCAGAGCTACTGGATGCGCGAGATGGCTCCCTGTGACAGCGTGGAGCGCTTCTTTAGAGTAGTACGTGGTCTTGCGCGATTTGCAGTATGGAGAGTGTGACGCGATCGCGAACTGACGGACGCTGCCGTGTTGTCAAACAGGTGAAGCAGCCAAAGAACGACTTCATAGAGCGAGACGACTTCGCGCCGTTCTTGCATGGTGCGGTAAAGCGTTGGGAGGAGGATGTGTGCACTACGTTCCTGTTACTTAGTGCTCCTATGCGTCGTTTTGCCTACAGAACTGTTGAAGTATCATCCTGGACTAGAGTTTCTTGGGGGCACGCCCGAGTTTCAAGAGAAATACGGTAAGTTTTTATCGGTAGCACGCGTCCTGTAAGGGTGAAGTAATAGCGGAGCTGACGGATTGTCCTATTTTTGCTTGTCTACAGCTTTGACGGTGGTGGTACGGATATTTTACTCCGTAGATAGAGACAGTAGCGGCCGAATCACGTTGCGAAAGTTAAGGCGCAGCAATCTCATCAGCGCATTTAACACCGTGGACGAGGAGGAAGACATCAACAAGGTTTGTATGCGCGGGTGGGAGTATCGATTTCGGTGTGCTGTTAGCTCACAACTGTGGTGTGTTGGCGCAGGTGAACTCGTACTTCTCTTATGAGCACTTCTACGTGCTGTACTGCAAATTTTGGGAGCTGGACACGGACCATGATTTCCTTCTGAGCCCTGACGATCTCGTACGCTATGGCGGTCACGCCCTTACACGAATCATTGTGGACCGTATTTTCGAGCGCGGGCGGCGCCCTTTTGCTCGCGTGCAAACTCTTACCGCCGAGGAAAAGAAGAGAATGAGCTACGAGGACTTCATTTGTGAGTTTCCCGGTCATCTTCCATTTTCTATGATTTTGGCCGGTGCTAACGGTCCTGTGATGCATGCAATTTCAGACTTTATGCTCTCGGAAGAAGACAAAGCTAATCCCGTCAGTATTAGGTTTTGGTTCGAGCTTATCGACACGAACGAGGACGGCGTCCTGCGCGCCGACGAGATGCGTGTATTCTATCGCCACCAAATCCACCGCATGGAGTGCCTCGGCCACGAGGTGGTACCGTTCGAGGATATCCTGTGCCAGATGTCGGACTTGCTGCATCCTGAGAAGGAGGGCGAGTTTTACCACAAGGACTTTATCCGCCCAGACAAGATCCGCGTATCTGGGGTGTTCTTCAACGTGCTGTTCAACCTGAGCAAGTTCATTGAGTTCGAGCAGCGCGACCCGTTCCTTCTGCGCCAGCAGCTCGCCGAGCCGGAGCTTACGTACGTTTTGCAACTAATGGCGATGGTGACGCAGGAACTGTCTACTAATGGAAAACTGTTGGGTGTAGAGATTGGGACCGCTACGCTCGCGCCGAGTACGCACGGCTGGCCATGGAGGAGGAGAGCCGCGACGAGGATACTGCGATGGACATCGACACCATGGACGGCTGGTATGTGTCGGACGAACAAGAAGAAGACGCCCCTGAGGGCAGCAGCACCTCCGCCGGCGACGGCGCACCGGGTGGCAGCGAAGGCCGGACGGTCGAAGCGCCCTTTTAACCTTTGTCGTTCCCCCCTTTCAACGAGGTAGAGCCCCTTTCATTTCCCTTAGAAGAAGAAGCCGGTGGACGGCGTTCCAGGCCGTGCCGCAGGAAGATCAACAGTCCCAGAAGAGAAGAAGATCAAAGTAAGTAGAGCAGCATGCGTCAATCAATGCATGTGTGAACCATCGTTTGAGAGTCAAGACCGGCGTTTATTGCTTGTGGGCCGCGGCCTCCTGCGCCCGGCGCAGCTGGTTGACGCGGTCGTTGCACTGCTTGAGCTTCTTGACCTGCGCCTGGCACTTGGTCCAGTCGCGGTCGAAGTCGGCCAGGCAGTCCTCCAGCTTGTAGTAGTCCGCGTGGCAGCGGTTGCGCTCGATGAGCTCGTCCACGTCCAGGTCCTCGCCAAAGTCGCTCTTGCTTCCGGCGTGCAGCCCCGCCACGGGCGCGGGCGCCTTGGGGAACGCGTCGCTCATGGCTCTTCGCTCCAGGTCGTTCTGTGCGCGGATTGACACGCAAATGCTTTGAAGTGGTGATATGAAGTAGTTTGGGTGAAGTAGCTTTATGAAGTAACATCAACTTCAACTTGCAATATGCTTGATTGGGTGAACGACCATCTATCAGCGACGAGAGCGATTGTGATGTGGTTCTTCTTCCTCTGCGGAGGTGAGGGAGCAATGCCGACCTGCTTCGTGCTGCGGGCTAGATCAGGGAGGAACGTCACTTCGCAATTCGCTTCCGCACAAGCGTCCCCGCCAAGGACAAGGAGTTACGATGCAGAGCAAGCTCGCCACTGTGCTGTCGCTGTATGTGGCTGCTGCTGCGGCGCTCTCCCAGGCCCCGGTAGAGGCCGTGGCTGTGAACCGTGACCTCAAGTGGGCAGCACAGGTCAAGGATATCCATCATCAGCGTCGCCTCGGAGAAGCCCATCCTGACGAGTACTATGGCTTCAAGCGCTATGAAGGCAACGACTGTGACGACCACGGACGCTTCAAGAGATACGGGGGCTATGACGACTACGACAACTATGGTGGATATGACAATGGTCGCTATGATCCGTACGGCTATCCCTTCTACGGAGGCTATGACTATCGGATCTACGGCGGCTTCGGTAGCTACCCATTTGACTACAACGCTGGTTACGGTTTTTCTCCTTATTATGGCAGCGGCTACTACGGCGGCTTCCCTGGCAGCTACTTCGGGTTCCCGTATGGCTATGAGAAGACGGCTGGTGGCGTGGCTACGATCGGTGCCAGCGCTGCGGCGGCTGCGCCTGCGAACCCCGTGACGGTCGAAGAGAAGCCTGTCGTGAAGAAATCGGCGAAGAAGGCGGCAAAGTCTGCGTCGAAGAAATCGAAGAGCTAGTGAGGAGTGCTAGGTTAGTGTTGCAGATGAGAAGAAGCGTCTCAAGCGCAGCACCCTCAAATTATCTATGTGAATGTGTAGCAACAGTAAGGCAATAACGTGGCGCCGTGTAGTTTTTGACTTGGCAAGAAGAGTGTCGGGGAAATTGTACAATGGGCGTGGTCTTGGTCACACGTCTTTGCCTTAGTCTTGCGACGGCCTTTCGCCGCCGCAGTCATCACAACGCTGCTGGTTTAGGTGCCGGGCGACGAGCAAGCTCTTGATTGCGGCTCGCTTTTTGTTGACTGGAGGTCGGACGAAAAAAAAAGTATCTACACTCGCACATGGCTTCATCGACTTCAACAGCGTCGACTACCCGGATTCCGCGCCATGAAGACTCGAAACGGAGCCAGCTCGCTCCACTTGTAGCGCTTCCGAACACCGCCCACGTAGAGTCGGAATCACTTGGAGCCGCGGCGTAGAGTCGCCCAGAGGGTGTCGAAAGGTAGGAGTTCGCGTTCGCACAACGATTGCTTCGCTTTACTGCCCTCGCGACGACGCGGCGCTGGGTCAACGAAGCCAGCATGCATGGCGACCACGGATTCTTCGTTGGCAGCACTCACTCGCATGCTCGCATCACAGATAGGATAGCGTGACTTCGGCAGCAACGCGGATGTGATGCGCCCATAATCACACGTAGCCAGGTGGTGGCTCGAACGACAGGCGTGCGAGACCGGAGCTCCTTTCCGCCGCCGACGGAGGAGCGCGGTGAAGCCTGGCCTTCAGCCACGACTGGGGAGAGCGAGCTCCTCGGGCGAGAGAGCTGGCGCCACTGATCGGCGGCTTGAGGGAGGTCGATCGGTCAAATCGCAGCGGCAAAGCTGCTCGGTGTTCCCTCCCGGATTCATCCACGCAGTCGCGCTTGCATGCACAAGTTCTGGTCCATGCTGAAACACGCACCGAAATACGAAATACAGTACTCGTGTGTCGCCACGAAATGGCCATTGCCGCCGCCGAGACTATACTACTGAGCGTGAGTCAGCCGATGGTGCATTCACACGCAGCGCCGTCCAGCTGGCGCGCCGCAGATGGCCCCATGTAAGCTGCAGCCGCGCTGTAGTATTCTTCAATCGCGACAAAACAGAGACCCGAGTCGTGCGCTCGCGGTGCACCCTTGTCGTACATCTCCTCTGCTCGAGGGGCTCAAATCAGCGCGGCACGGTCAACCCAGTCGAAGCGCGCGCAGGGAGCCGGTCGCACTTGCAAAAACGGCGTTTCGCTGGGATCTCGCCTCGTCCTCGGCGCCCTGAGCCTGGTCTCTATTGCGCGCTCTCCATCTGCTGCCTCGCTTGCTGTTTGCGCTGGGCGCGCAGAGCTCCGCGTCACTTGCCCCCGTCTGTCGCGGGCGGAGCGGCTCGCAGCTCAACACTCGAGCAGAGATCGGCCCTGAGTTGCGCGGCGACCGGCAGTCGCCAACGGCGTTTACTATTGAAAACGACCCGTGTTCGTCAAGCCCCGGGCAATCACGTGCTGTGTCCTCGGCGCGCCTTCAACACCGGCGGAACGGGCTACAGCCACGTCCATCCCTTTAATCTGAAGCAGCGGTCATGATCGCCAAGCCCCGCGCGTTCGTGGGGGACGAGGAGCGCCGGCGCAAGCAGCGCGACCTCAAGCGGAGGTACCGCGAGCGCCGCAAAGTAAGTGCCGCCATGCCTTGGCCCAGTCGACGACGGTAGGTAGACGAGGTGCTGACGTGTTGGCTGGCAGAATGACGTGCAGGCCATGCAGCAGCAAGTGGCGCAGCTCGAGGCGCGGTACGACGCGCTGCTGAACGCCCAGCAGCAGATGGCGGTCACGTCGCGCCGCGCGCCCTCGCCGCTCGAGCAGCAGTACGCGGCGGCCACCAACGAGCTCAACTCGCTGCGGCGCCAGATCGCCACCACCAAGCAGAAGCTGGCCGAGTTTGACGGCTTTGCGTCGTCCCTGGAGGTCTACCTGACTGACTTCGAGGCGCCGTCCGCCATCACCGCGGCGGCGTTGGCGTCGGGCGCCGCCAAGAGCTCGCTGCTCATGGCGCCGTCGCTGCCCAGCCTCACGCCTGCCGACTCGCACCCGCGACTCACCGAGCACGAGTGCCAGGAGATGATCAAGCAGTGCTACTACGAGATCTTCGACCGGCGGTACCGCGGCAAGTGCCTGAGCTCGGGCATGCACATGCTCGGCTGGGAGGACCAAATGTTTCTGGACGGCACCACGCTGCAGTTCTCCATGTCCAAGCGGATCACCGGCATGTCGGCCAACACGCTCATGCAGAAGACGTGGGATATCGTCACCACCGAGCAGCACATGCGCACGATCCAGTACTCGACGCTCGGCATCAAGGTCCTGCACAAGATCAACGACGACACGCTCGTGATCCAGCGCTGCGTGCACCACCCGCAGCTCAAGACGGTCAACTGGAACAACATGGTCATGTTCCGCCTGCGCAGTCCGCGTGGGTATGTGGTGGCCTACCAGACGATCTACCACCCAGCCTATGCCGAAGGGTACACGGAGTACTTCACGGGCCACGAAGACATCGTGGCGGAAGATCTGCAGCCCAAGTTTTCTCGAGTCAACACGCTACAGTGGTTCCTCTTCGAGGAAGACGACAACCTCGACTTCGACATCGACAGCGGCGGCTCGGACCTGGAGTTGCTGGGCTCTAGCGACAGCGAGGACTCGTCGTCGAGTGCCAAGAAGGAGGTGCTGAGGAGAGGGAGGCGGGGGCTTGCACCAGCGCAGCCTCAGTCAACCCTCCAACGTTCGGGTGGCGTGAAGGTGTCTTTTGCGGGCAAGGTTGACAACCGAGATCCGTCGTACGCGCACTTCTACATGTTTGAGGTGCTCACGTACATCATCCGCTGGGAGAACGCCGTGGGGTCCGCGCGACTCACGTTTTGAGAAATCTGCGGCCACGACACCAGCGAAACTAGTTGTGCATCTCGTAACTAAGTTAAGTGGCCAGACCAGCGCTCAACGCGCTCGTCCGTGCCGATAATCTCGTTCTCGTTCTCGTTGTTTGTGTTCACGCGTGACATCCTACTAGTATCAGTTTCTCTGCATCAGCAGAGATGAAATCGTCTCATCAGCCAGCTTACCCAGGTCCAGCAGCTTCGAGCACACGCTGGGCTTCACGCCCGAGCGCATCGACGACCTCGTGCATCTTGGGAAGACCCTGGAGTGGGACAATGTACCGTTCGAAGTGCTGACCGGGGCTCAAGCGAAAAAGCGGGTCCCCAGCTCCTCGCTGCCTGCCGACAGCTAAGCGGTGTACAACCCGGCCAAGCGATGGCCTCGATGCCCAAGCTTTCAAGGGAGCTGGGTTTCGTGAGCGCAGCCCCGTGTGGAGCGTGGCAGGCGAGCTGAATGCCGACAGAACTTCTCTCGCGGTTATCACCCTGGCGGATGGCACACAAGTGCGAGGCCACCAGTGCATCGTCATGGCTGGTAGTAGACGGACAGGATGCTGAAGCGAACGGGGGCGGACAATGTCACACTGCAGTCCATCGCGACATTCGATGCACTGGAGGTGCAAGCAGGAGCTGTACACCCCGGACAAGTTCCCCGTGTTCATCAATTACGGGTCCCGGAGGTCTACGGCATCCCGCTGATGGACTACAAGGCAGGAGTAAAGATCTGCCGCCACGATGGTCCAAATAGTTGTGGGAGCACAGCACACAACTAGACCGAGTGTGCCGCGGAGTTAGGCATATGAACAATCCGAACAGAAGAAATTAAACAAAAAATGCAAAGTCGTGTTAGCTTGTTGCAAGATATCACCGACTAGTAGAACTGCTGTCGTGAGGCAGGTTGAGCCCACCGAAGGAAGCAACGGACACACCTACACCTCCAGAGCATACAGCAGTTAGCCTCGCACCGGGGTTGCTGCAGCTCCAAGGTACAAACTCGGGCTTTGCAGATTCTGGCGCTTCGTGTAGAAGGCGAAGCCGGCAATGGCTACGACTGCAGCAGCGCCACCGACAATGCCAACGATCGCCTCGGTGGGGAAACCTCTCGATGCGTCTGAGCCATTCGCCTGGTCGGTTGTGCTGGTCGTGATGGATTGGGCCGGAGAGTCCTTCGCGTATGAATCCGTGGAGGCCGCAGTCGTGACAGTGTTGTTATCGGACGGAATCGGGAGACTGGGACACGGAGTTGAGGTGGACGCGGAGCTGCTCGAGGCAATAGGGAGACTCGGACACGGGGTCGAAGTGGCAACTGCCTTCTTGGAAGACGTACTTGCGGTCTCACCCGAGCTTCCAGAGGCAAGCAAAAGTGTGGGGCACGGGGTCAAGGTGGCCACAGCAGCAGTGGTGGATGAAGTCGCCGAGGAAGACTTAGTCGTCGTGGTAGTAGCACTTGAGTCCGACGTAGCGAGGGCCAACGTGGGGCACGGCGTGGAAGTAGCAGCTGCCGTCGCGGCGGACTTCGAAGTTGGGGAGGCATCAGTCGTGTCCGTGGCGAGAGCAAGGGAAGGGCAAGGCGTGCTGTCAACAGCAGCTACGTCGGAGCTTTCAGTGGCAAGCGCGAACGTCGGACACGGAGTCTCATCGACAGTAGCGATGGAGCTTTCTTTTGCAAGCGTGAGGGTTGGGCACGGAGTAGCGTCTGAGCTCTCCGTGGCCAGAGCAAGGCTCGGGCAAGGCGTCGAAGCTTCCGATGCAAGAACTAGCGTCGGGCACGGAGTGGAAGTCGGGGTCCCGTATACGCAGCCCCACGCACCAGTCTTGATCTTGGCGCACACCACGTCCGACGGCGCTACGCACGTGCCGGTCCCCGTCCAGCTCGGCAGGTTGTCGTGGCAATCCTTCACGGCCACCGCACCCTTCACGGGGCAGAGCGTCCCAGCAGGCGTGTCGCCCGATCCGCTGCAGATAGGCCCTTCGATGCAGTAGGTCGCGTCAGTCTCCACGGAGACTTCAATGCACGAGGAGGGCGATTTACCCGCCACTACCGAAGAAGTGGTGGGGGCGGGCGTCGCGGAGGGAGTGCCAGATCCAGCCGTGACCACTCCTGCCAAAATGGCGAAAGTAATGGAGGCAATCTTCATCGTTGAGGAGTACTGGTAGCTGTCGATTACTCCAACTACTAGTGGAGGTGAAAGCGCGTGCGCAGTCCAAGGCGAATTGAAAAGTGAGAAGGAAACTGAGCCTGTTGTCTCGGATCGATGCGCGTGGAAGTTGGTGTGCTCCGAATTCTCGAAACTGGTAACATTTCCACGTGCTAGTTTACGGAAAAGGAAACTTACGAAAGCAGGAATTGTTTTTAGCGAGTGTCAGATGTATGAGGCCTACACTTCTTGAGGATGTAGGGTTTGAAGGCACTGAAGCGTCGAATATGACGGGTTTCTATATTGTAGATGATCGAAGATAGAGATGTAGTGCATAGCTATTTGTAAACTTACCCAGAAACAAGTTCGAACTAAAAACCTAATCTACCGGTGAACGGAGAACACCTTGTGGTGTGCACCACCGGGAGGGGGTCCAGCTACCTATATTGCCATATCTGTTATCAGTGTGGGGTGATTTAGTGCTTGGTACCGCACACAGGCACGAGTCCAAGTCGCTCACGAACGCAGAGACACTTTCACTTGCCCGTTAGAGAAGCAAAACAAATCATCAATTCGCTGGACGGATGCGCACTGCAACTGGTGTAGACCGGACCACCGGATCATTACTGTATCAACGCGATACAGCGACAGGGGAATCCTGTTGAACTAAGCGATATCAAACGTCAGATGTTGCGCTCACGAGCTTGTATCGAGGCACGTGTCCCCGATGGCTTTCTGGCATTAAAATTAGTGCCGCCGCCATAGCATAGCGAATTATAGTATCTCTCTCCCCACTAACACAGGAACTCGTTTGCGGACCACCAATGGTATCTCTTTCGGACACACGGACGGTTTGCATTGGACACATGCTGCTCATTGGCACGCGTCGCGATCAGATATCACTTGTGCAAGCCCATAATGAATAGCAATTTATCTGAAAGGTTCGTCTGAAATGTTACGATCTGCTTCACCTCCTACACAACCTCAAAGCAGGCATTTGTGTTTTGACTCGATCCATACGGGCTTCAGAAAACGTTTACCCGATAAATCCTTTGATGCAAGGGACGTGCAAGCAACTCAGGAAAAAAAAATCAAAAGGTTTATTCTCAAGCCGCTACGGTTCGCTATGGGATTTTTCGCTTCGTTCGCCCGCTACCCGTGAGATCGAGATGCAGTGTATCGTGAGAAAGGAAAGAGAAATGAGACACCGTTGGCTGCACATGTGGGTGACAGATCATCTCAAGCGCTTACAACGGAGTCGGCACGGTGCCATGGTACACGTTGTCCAGGTACTCGGTCTTCGCAGCACCCTGGCGTCTCTTGTGGACGACGAAGACAGCGATGGCGGCAACTGCCCCAACAGCGACGATGGCGATGATGATGCCCACCGAGCTAGTGTTCGAAACATCCGTACCCTGTGCGTCCCCGGTAGCTACATATGCAACCTTCACAGGCGCTGTTGTCGAGTAATAGGTAATCGTCGAGTTCGAGGTTGTGGTCGAGTTATGGGTAATCGTCGAGTTCGAGGTTGTCGTCGAGTTCAAGGCATTCGTTAATTTAGAGGCCGTTGTCGAGTTCGAGGTTGTCGTCGAGTTCAAGGCATTCGTTAATTTAGAGGCCGTTGTCGAGTTCGAGGTCGTCGTCGAGTTATAAGCCGTCGAGTTGGTGGTGGTTGAGGTCGGGTGAGCTGTGGTAGCCGTCGGCGTCGATGCCGGCTTCGTGGTTGGAGCCGCGGTGGTTGCCGCCGGCGTCGATGCCGGCTTCGTGGTTGGAGCTGCGGTGGTAGCTGACGGCGTCAATGCCGGCTTGGTCGTGGGGGATGCAGTAGTAGTGGTTGGAGAAGGCGTGGTGGCCGGCTTAGTGGTAGGAGCTACGGTGGTGGTGGCCGGCGTGGCGGCCGGCTTTGTGGTAGGAGCTGCAGTGGTTGCTGCCGGCGTCGATGCTGGCTTGGTCGTAGGGGATGCAGTAGTAGTGGTTGGAGAAGGCGTTGCCGTCGCCGTCGAGTTCGTTGTGGTATTGCTCGACTTTGCCGCACCATACACGCAGCCCCAAGCACCAGTTTTGATCTTCGCGCACACAGCGTCCGACGGAGCCACACACGTTCCAGAGCTTGTCCAGCTAGGCAGTTTGTTGTTGTTGCAGTCCTTCACAGCAACGGCCCCCATTACGGGGCACAACGAACCGGCTGGGGAGTTGCCTGAGCCGCTGCAAATGGGCCCGTGAATGCAATACGTCGCGTCACCTTCAACCGAGACGTTGATGCACGTTTTGTTCGTCGAAGTGGAAGTGGATGTCAAGTTCGTTGTCGTGTTACTCGGCTTGGCCGCCGTGGTAGTGAGCGCCGGGGTCACCGCTGCCGTAGAATTGGTAGTGCTGTTACCCGCTTTTGGCGCCGTGGTGGTGGGAGCCGGCGTCACCGCCGTAGTCGAGTTGGTAGTAGTATTCCTCGGTTTCACTGTCATGGTGGGGGCCGGGGTCACCGCTGCCGTAGAATTGGCAGTGCTGTTACCCGCTTTTGGCGCCGTGGTAGTGGGAGCCGGCGTTACCGCCGTAGTCGAGTTGGTAGTAGTATCCCCCGGTTTCACTGTCGTGGTGGGGGCCGGCGTCACCGCTGTAGTAGAGTTGGCAGTGCTGTTGCTTGACTTCGTGGTACTGTAGACGCAGCCCCAAGCGCCAGTCTTGATCTTCGCGCACACGGCATCCGCGGGTGCCACGCACGACCCTGCACTCGTCCAGCTCGGCAGCTTGTTGTTGCTGCAGTCCTTCACAGCAACGGCGCCCTTGGTGGGGCACAGCGAGCCAGCGGGCGCGCTTCCCGAGCCACTACAAATGGGTCCGTTGATGCAGTACGTCGCATCGGCCTCGACCGAGACGTTGATGCAGGCGGCGGAAATGCTGGTAGCAGATAGGGCGACTCCGGCCAGGATGGCGTGAAGAAGAGCGTTGAGCTGCATGATTGACGAGTACTAGTAGCTGTTGTAGTCGTCAGCGGCTAGTTGAGACCTGTGGCGCTCGAGGCGAATTGGAAAGTGAGGGGGAACCGACTCGATCTCCAGATCGGAGGACTGCATGGAGGCGTAATTGGTGCTCTTGGTTCCGGTCGATGTAGCTCGAGGCATCGGAGGCGTGCTCTTGGTTCTGGTCGACGTAACCCGAGCTCTGCGCAGAAGGGATAATTTCAGTGCACCCGCCGAAAACCTTTCGAGCATAGAGTAGTTGGATTAAACCCCTGTCACCAGACTGCATGAGCCCAATCAGCACCACTTTCTTCTGCCTGCTCGTCCATGAATACGCTTGCGGTGGGACTCGATTCCCTGGTGAAAAATCTTAGGATGCATGATGTTTGGTCCCCGGTATCGCTTCCCTTCATGAAGCATTTCGTTAGGAAGTACACGGTGTTAGAAAGTGTTCAATCACAGCCAAAGATTGGAGTTACTTGTTGAGCCCATTTGACGGCGATAGGTTTCACTCGGCATTGCCCAACGCACTTGCGGGTCTGAGTTAGTCGCGCTGTGTGCTGGCTCGGTGCTGGACTTCGGCTCATTTAACTTTGTGCCGACCGGCGACTCGGCTCAGCTAGGGCACGACCGCGGTGGGCTGAAGCTTGACAAGATTCCTTTGCCAGGCTCGATTGGCCTGGCAGGTGCCAATGAATGTGCATCAAGCTGAAGGCTGGTGCGCATCGGCCGCGTGCTCGGGATGCAGGTCGTCTACAGGCGAAAGCGGAATCTCGGTGCAAGGTTGTTTGTTCGTCGTATGAACTGCAATTACTAATTCACTTGCAAACAGTCCAGCGGAGGCGTCTACAAGTGCAGCAGGCAACACATATGCAGCCTGGAGACCCCTTCGAGTGTTCATTAAATGCATGCAGTACGAGCGAGCTCCTGCCTAAGCGGGGTGCCTCGCACGCCGATTGCACCCGTAGACTCCGACAAGACTCCAGATGTGGTGTGATACCGCGTACCCTTCGAATCTGAGGAGGTACAACAACACGCCGTTCACCCACGCTCACTTCAACATGAATGTTGCCCTCGCTAAAGTACGATGCCCGCCACTAAAGTGCGATTCGAGTCGGCTGGTTCCCATCACCAGAGCGCAACAATGGCCAAGTCGAAGTCGCGCGGCGCCCAGGGCGACAAGAAGAAGCGCCACCGCAATGACAAAGTGCGTGCCCCCAACTGTACTCAGTTAGCTGCCTCTGCCTCTCACTGATCTCCTCCCAATGCTGCAACGCGCGCATCCTCCGCCCGATAGAAACACGCGGCCGGCAGCTCCAACGCCGCTGCGCAGCAGATTCGCGCCGCCAAGTCGCAGACCAACGCGCTCTTCTCGCTGACGGCGTCCTCCAACCCGAATCCCAAGAACTTGGGCCCGTTCAGCGACCGCCAGCGCATCTTGGTGGTCGGCGACGGTGATTTCTCCTTCTCGCTGGCGCTCGCCGTGTTCCTGGTGGGTGGGGGTCGTCGAAATCGCGAAAGGGGTGAAAGTGGCCGAAAGCGCTAACCGTTGGGCCTGAACTGTGCTAGGGAGGCAAAAACCTGGTTGCCACCTGCTACGACTCCAGGGCGGACCTGAAGGAGAAATACCCGAATGCGCTGCTCAACTGCGACGCGCTGGAGACGGCAGCGGTACGCACGGCCAGCACGTGCAGGGGATCTGCTTGTTTGCACTCTACTAAGCAAAGGTTGGTGGTGGCTCTGGTGCAGGCTGAAGTGCACTTCGACGTGGACGCGACGCACCTGGAGAAGGAGAGCTGGCTGGAAGGGGCTCAGCCGTTCCAGTCGATCGCCTTCAACTTCCCGCATCTCGGCGGCGCCACGGAGGAAGATGTGGCTAACAACCAGAAGCTGCTAAGGGACTTCTTCTACTCCACGCGGCGGTATCTGCACCCGACGCGGGGCCAGGTGCTCGTGTCACTGCGCAACACCCTGTTCTACAACCGCTGGAAAATCCAGGAGCAGGCTGCGGCGAGCGGCTTCAAGATGAAGCGGTAGGTGGAGGCCCTTCCTTACTTGAAAGTGCTTCTGTCCCTCGCTTACGCTGATGTTTCCGATGCCAACAGGACGGAGCCTTTTAACGCCAGCATTTACTCGGGCTACGAGCCGCAGCGTACCCACCCGGCATCGTTCCGAGGTGAGCCGCCCTCCACTACTGGAGCGCACTATTTCATATTCTCGCTCGACAAGAGCATTGAAGTGACAGATCCGCGTCAAAAAGTTCCTGAAGTATCGACCGATGGAGAGCCCAGGCGCTACAGTGGCGCGGCCAACAAGGTGCGTGCCGACTACAGGTCAAATTGGGTTTGATACGTACTGACCGATTGCGGTACTCCATGCTGACAGGGCCCCGCGAAAAAGAAAGCACTTGCGGCTCCCACCAATATGGCTTGCCAGCCTTGCGGCCTCACGTTCCGCGATGTGAAGAAGTACAATGGGCACATGAACTCGGCCAAACATGCGAAAAAGGTGAAAGCTCTGAAGAAGAAACACTAACCGGCAAGCGGAGAATTTTTCAAAGTGTTCATAACCCTGGGCTGCACGAATAGATCTTTTCACTCGACGATCTTGGTAGCAGCTCGGAAATCCTTGGTCAGCTTTTGCGCTTGGACTGCACGGTAAGAAGGCATACTTCTTGTCGAGAATCTGCAGATGCGCGAAAGAGATCGAATTTGTGCTGTGCTGGGTAGGAGGAAGATTTCAAAGTGAGGGCTGCTGCTGCTGCTGCTAGACTTGTGGGTGCATAGTAATCCGAGGACGAGCGCAATCGGTCTCGCGCGAAATCTGTGTTGCTTAACACCCACCATCATGATGCCGATAGGCTCGGATCGTGTAAACAAACACGTGCGGCAACAGTAACATCGGCACGAACGAATGATGTCACTGAAGCGATCCTTGCATTAATGGCCGTCTTTTACGTGCTCATTTCAGGCTGCAAACTTTTCAAACAATTTGACATGTTCTCGCTGTTTTGCTTGGGTTGGTAGGTGCGAGTTGTCTTGGGAATGCGCTCATTTCGACTCCGTTTCCAAGGGAAGGTCGCTGCGAAGGCCCCACTCGGACCATGATCCGTCGTACACAGGAGCCCTGTAGGAAGAGCAAGAGAAACGCAAAACCTATTTAGAATCCGCGAACAAATAATAGGTTTTCGTGCGTAGACTTACTTCTCCAACGGTTTGCCCGCCAAATGCAAACCAAACGTCAGCATGCACGCAGTCACACCAGAGCCGCAGCTGCAACAGGATGACATCAGTATCAGCCCAAGACTAGCCAACGCGAAATAACAGTTCTCGACCAAGAGATGGCAAACATACCTCGTAATAATCGGGCTGGTCTCATCCGTCTTCACGTCTACATATTCAACAACAAAAAACAAAGCATAAGGAGCTGTTCATTCTCCACGGGTTCATGGCCTATGGTAGTGCACTTGCTTGCTTCAGCGAAGGCACTCTTGATCTCAGCGAGATCGCGGAACAGCTGCACCGCAAAAGAAAAAGGTGCGAAGTAATTGTTAGATACAACGTTTCGTATGTCTCGGTAACATCGCTTACCGAGTAGTCGTCGAGGCTAACCAGCTTTCCGAACGGAACGTTGAGGGCTCCAGGGATGTGCCCACCACGCATGCCCGGACGCGGCTCCTACATTATATGAAACAATGAAGAAGAACGTAACATCGAATCCTCCCGACGCCCACGTACTGCAGCAGCGCATCAACGTACGGGGTCCTTGGCGTAGAAGCGCGCTGCACCGCGAGCGTCCACGATCTGGGTGTTCGAGCCGATCTTTTCCAGCACGTCCTCCCACGAGACGGCAAGGGCCTCGTTGGGCTTGGCCTTGAATGCCGCACCGGCCACCACCTTCTGCGGCTCGCCGGTCTCGATCTCGCGCTGCTCACTCTTCCACTTGGTGATGCCACCTGCAGCAGACAGCGCCCAGTGAGCTTGCATTGATCCGTCCTAGAGACAGCGGCCGACCCACCGTTCAGAATGTGGACGCTGTCGTGGCCGAAGTACTTGAACATCCACCAGCAGCGCGCGGGGCTGTACCAGAACCGCGGAACAGCATAAGTCAACCCTCTCCGGGTTTAAAGCTGCACCAGTGCAGTACCTGAAGCAGTGCTTGCCGCCGTAGACGACCACCGTGTCGTCGTTCTCCACGCCCAGGTACATCATGGCGTGCTCGAAGGTCTCCGCTGCGGCAGGACGGAACTGTGAGCTATACAGGCCCCTACTTGTCCCCCCTTCTGCTAGGCTACACATTACGCGTGGGCAGCATGTGCGGCAGCGTGGACGTCGCGTCCGAGATCTGCTCGATGTCGAAGAACTGCGCGCCCGGCAGTCGCTCGGCCGCGAACTCCTTCTTGGCGTCGCGGCTCTTGTCCAGGTACCAGGACGCGTCCAGGAAGCGCACGCGGCGCTCTCCGCCCTGCGCCAGCTCCTGCACCTGCTCTGTGGACAGCAGCGGCGATAGGGAGCTGGCCAGGCGAGAGGAGGAGCGGCTCATGGTCGGGAGCAGAGGGGACGAGCGGCGGGCGAGGGTGAGCATGATGCCAAGTGAGCTGCCTAGGACTGTATATGCAATTATATCAACTAGGTGTTCCTATGGGTATACAAAACATAGGATAGAAGGTTATGGATATTTACGAATGTGTGCGTATTGAAGTCAACTTCAACCACGATCAGAGGTGGAGAATCGCTAGACTACGTGGAGCGACTCTGTCGCCATTCGGGACGAGCAGGCGGAGACAACGAAGACGTGCATTGCATTGCGCCGAGGCCTTAAACGACGGGCGTCATGACCGGCGTCATGACTTGGCCCTCCCACACGTGCAGAGACCTGCTATCGGTGCGCTGGCGGTACTTGTGGAGTCCAAAGGCTGCGGCTGCGAGGACCGCGCAGACGCCCGCGACAATGGCAGCGACACCAGCACTCGAAGTTGACGAGGTGGTGGCACCAGTCACAGCAGCACCGTTAGCAGTGCTGATCTGTTGCGTGGTCGAGGAAGAGCCCTGCTGTTGCTGCTGTTCTTGGGTGGTCGAAGACGAACCCTGCTGCTGTTGCTGCTTAGGTGTTTCTGTCGTAGGTGTGGGCTTCGACGGCTTGCCTGGCGAAGGAGGCGTCGGAACCGAGGTGGTGATGGCAGGGGTAGCAGTTGGCGTTGGGACAGACGTGGTCGGGCGCGGAGTTGTGCTGGCAGGGGTAGCAGTTGGCGTCGGCACAGTCGTCGTCGGGCACGGAGTTGTGCTGGCAGGGGTGGCAGTTGGCGTTGGAACAGACGTGGTCGGGCACGGAGTTGTGATGGCAGGGGTAGTAGTTGGCGTTGGAACAGACGTGGTCGGGCACGGAGTTGTGCTGGCAGGGGTAGCAGTTGGCGTCGGCACAGTCGTGGTCGGGTATGGCGTTGTGCTGCTTGGGGTAGCACTCGGTGCCGGCACAGGCGTGGTCGGGCATGGCGTTGTCGGCAAAGGTGTCGGGGGAACTTCAGACTTGGGGACAGTAGGGGTGGGCGTTGGCACTTCGGTCTTCGGTGGGGTCGGCGTTGTAGGCGCAGGCGTGATCACCACGTACGTTGGAGGAGGAACTTCCTTCGAAGGACACGGCGTTGTCGGAGCGGGCGTAATGTCCACCCAAGTCGGCGTCGGCGATGGTACTGGGGTTTTCTCCCACCCAGGGATCATCGTAGGTGCCGGTGTCGGGAGCTCGTACGTTTCTGGTGTTGTCGGAGCGGGTGTGGTGAAGTCGCCTACCTTCGGCTGGCCGTACAAGCAGCCCCACACACCAGATTTGACGCGCGCGCAAATGGCGTCCACTGGGGCGACACACGTGCTCGCATCTGTCCAGCTCGGAAGTGTCTTGATACAGTCCTGGACCGCGACGTCACCCTTCACAGGGCACGAGGCTCCAGCAGGCGCGTCCCCAGATCCGCTGCAAACCGGGCCCTGGATGCAGTACGTCGCGTCACCTTCGACCGAGACATTCGTGCACGATTCCGTGGTCGATGGTGCTGGAGTCGGGCTTTCGGACTGTTGAGCGCCCTTGGTCGGGTACGGTGTGGGGGCTTGCGTCGTCGGAGCTGTAGTCGGAACGCCTGTGGTCTTCGTTGGAGCTGGGGTAGAAGTGACTGGGACGGTCGGCGCCGGGGTGGGTTGCTGCTGCTGCTGCTGCGTCGGCGTCGGCGTCAATGTGACTGTCGAGTACTGCTGCGCCGCGTCCTGCGGGTTTCCGGCGGCTGCGATGCCCAACAGCACAGCAGGGAAGAGGATGGCGCTGATTTTCATGCTTGGGCTAGTGACTGAAGAGTGAGAGGGAATACGAAAGCGCTGCTGCTTCCGTGTGGATTACCGCTGGCGAGGCAAGTTGAGAAGTGAGACTGGCGCGGTGACGCCTGGCTGGTCTCGAGCACCCCTGGAAGGAGACGGAGAGTGGCGTCGTTAGCAATGGCAGCATCGGCTGTATCCAGCGCAACAGCCTCAATGCCCACAAACAGCTCTCTGTCCGTTGGGTCTCAACGCTCTCGGCGTTGACTGTGAGCTCCCAGTCTCTGTTCGTCGGCGAGAACAGTTGGGTCGCGAGCTGCGGCTGTTTAAGATGTCGCTGCGCATATTGAGCTCTCCATGTGGCGGCGCTAACGCGAAAAATTTGCGTCTGGATGTACGCGCACTGAACAAACGGTTGAAGCGTTTTGGCTCGCAAGTGGCGGGCGGATGGCGGCGCTGCGGTTGAGGTCGCAGTGTCCCCGCTCGTCAGCCGATCGGTCGGGCCCCGCGTCTGCGTCTCGAGAGCGTTAGCGCCGCCACGCGCATTCCACTTGGCGCCAGCCAGTGACCTGCTCGACTACTGCGCAGTGGCGAAAATGACTAAAGAAGTATGAAATGAGGTGCCAAAAGCGTATGAACAGGCAAATCCTGAAGTCAAATTCCCACACGTTTGGTCACGACCCATTTTCATGCAACTGCAGCACTCCGAGCTTGCGGGCTGTTAGAGAAAGCGGACCTGTACATTTAGGGCAATTTCCAGCTCTGCCGCAGCGCCCAAGCTAGGTCTACAACAACAAGGCCTATAACAACGTTCAAGTTGTGGCCAGGCAGAACAACAACCTGGCATTTATGTTCGAAGCTTCATACTTCTTTGGTCATTTTCGCGTTCTCCGTCGCCACTGCCGCATTTCGGCGTCGGAGGCCACGTGAGTCACGTCGTGACCGGTGCTTTCTGAGGTTTGTAGGCATATCATGCGCGCCAACTAGCGAGAACCTGGCTCGGGGGCTCCGCGGGGCTTCAGAAGGTCGACCGAAGCGGGTTACTGCGCGCGCTGGGGCCGCCGACTCCATCGAGCACCCACCCTGTGCTGCTGCCACGCAGCACATCCGTCCAGAGCCGTCGGGGCTCGACAAGTAGATCCAGAGGAACACATGACGCTACGTGCGTTAGTCCGCAGCCACGCACGCAGACCACAGAGGTGGGAGGCCAGCAGCTTCAACCACTGCTAAGTGCGACTTGTGCCAACCATCAGCACGAAGATGCCCGAGCGGCCGGAGACCTGGGACTTCAGCTGGATGGCCGCGGCCACCCAGAGCCTGGAGACGTACGAGGCCGCGCTGGAGACGGCGGAGGTGCGTCACGCCCGCTGTTTCTATGGGCAGTAGCGCCGCCTGGACTAATGGACCCGCACGCCCTTCAGTTCCCAAGTCTGCTGCTGGCGGCGCTGGACGAGCTGCTGCAGGCCCCAGAGCGCAACGCGACCCCGCTGCAAGAGCTGGCCGACGTCTGTGCGTGAGGGCGCTCGTCTGGTCTGCATGGGAGGGGATTGGGCGCTGACTTGGCTGTGGCTGCAGTGCTGCAGATGATCGAGTTCCCCATTGACCTGGAGCTGCCTCGGGAGACCGTGACGACGCTGCACTCGGCCAGGGACTGGGCCATCCAGACGCTGCTGGACGTCCAAGCAGCTCGACCGGCCGCTGCGCCGTGGGCGGAGTACGTCCTGCAGCCCCCGACCACGTCTGCGTCGCTGCAGCAGATGCAGACCGCACTGTTCGTGTCGGCGCCATGCAGGCAAGCAGAAGTGCAGATGGAGCTGCACCAATCGCTGCTGGCTGCAGTGCAGGCTGAAGAGGAGAGCGACGCAGTGTCCGATATGCTGGAGCTGTGTGCGACGAGTCTGGAGGACGATGCGCAGTTCCTGCAGTTCGCAGAGACGGCATTGTCGGGCAGGGCCGAGTCGCTGGCGTTGGGCAAAGCCTTCCTCCGCCGACTATTTGAGCGGCGATCCGCTCAATTGCAGTCTGACGACCCGTCAAATGAACAAAGAATGCTGCGTGGACGAAAGTTATTCGATGAACTTACATTGGGGGCCAAAGTCCGTGTGTGGGCGAACCACTTACCAAGCTGGCGGTCGCAGCTTCAGACGTGGATGCTGGAGGCTCATCGATCACCGTTCAAATCGATCAGCTTCGTGTTGCCTGACGGATGGTGGGCTGACGAAGGATCGGATGCTGATTTTCCGGGCTGCGCTGTTGTTACTGCAGCTTGTCGGCGCTATTCTCACTTGTACGTGACTTTTATCGAGTGGTGCCGAAGCCACGTGGACTTGCTTTCGTCCTGTCGAGGCGCGGAGCTTGTTAGTGTGTTGTCCCAAAGCACACGCCACCAAAACGCTGCTCGTCTATTTAGCCGCAAACTGATGAGCCAGGTGTCGCTCTTGGATCGCTCACCGAATGGACGAAGCTGGTCCTCTGGTCAGCGAGAACGAGCGTTCTTGGTATTAGGCAACAATCTCCAGCAGCTCCAAGCTAGTCGCACCGCTTCAGACAATTCGTGGCAGTACGAGTGGATTGGCGTGCTTGAGCACCCTCAGCTTCTTCACGAAGCACTGGAAATTTCGTTTAGCAAAGATATAAGTGGTCCCAAGCAAGACAAGACTCAAGACATAGCTCACAACGCCGCGCAGTTCTTCGGGTGGTTCTACTCGTTTTCAAGTTTCGAATCTGCAATTGAAATCGCGGAACTAGTCTCGCAAATGTCGTCCAAGCTGAAGATGTCGGACGTTCGGAGCGGAGCGCAGTGGCTGAGGCGCAGTCGAGCCGACTTCGGTGTACTTCCTATCGTGCGCCTTCGTCTCGTTTGGTTTTGGCTTCTGAAGAACATCGACATCGCGTTTCAGACTTCTGTAACAGTGAACGATCCCGCCGCTGCAGCAGCAACAACTGATGTGCTCGAGTCAGTCGAGTACGTATTCCGCCGCTTCACGCTGCCCCGAGCTAAGAGGCCTTTCCAAGTGGAGTTGGTGACGCAGCTGCTTGTTGAGCTCGAGTGGCGCGCGAGGAATGTCAGTGCGAAGACGGAGAACAGCTTTTTGGGCCGGATCGCCCCGCTGTGCGCTTGGCTTACGAAGATAGTGCGCCTGATGCAGCTTGAGGAGCAAACAGTGCAGCAAAAAGATGGCCGGAGTCGCTACGGCAGCCGCCGGAGCTTTTCCAATGACGTGGAGCACTTGGCCGACCGACTCGCGCGGTTTTCAGGTTGAAATGAATGCTCTTGATTTTGATTCTTGTCGATTCATGTAACGCTAACATTGTGAAGCCATGCAACAGCTAGCAGCAGCCCTGCCTCCATCTTCACGACCGCACCTAACGTCTTACTGCTGCAGCACGCCGTCCGACTTCTGGATCTTGAGCGAGAAGTCGAGGCACGGGTAGCCCTGCGTGAGCTTGCCCTGGCTCACGATGTCTACATGCGGAGACACGTACTCGCCGAGCGTCTCGGGCGTGATGCCGCCGCTGGCCTCAATGAGCAGGTGCGGGAACTGCTTCTTGAGCTCGGCGGCCGTGGCCTTGAGCTGCTCGGGCTCGAAGTTGTCGAGCATGACGATGTCGGCGCCGGCCGTGGCGGCCTCCTGCGCCTCCTCGATGCGGCGGCACTCGACCTCGATCTTCATGGAGAAGCCCGCGGCCTGCTTGGCCTTGTGCACGGCCTTGGTGATGCTGCCGGCGGCCCACACGTGGTTGTCCTTGAGCATGACCATCTGGGACAGGTCGTGGCGGTGCGTGGAGGCGCCGGCCACCAGCAGCGCGTACTTCTCGACGAGGCGGAAGCCCGGCGTGGTCTTGCGCGTGCCGGCCACGTGGCCGCCCCAGCCCAGCGCGCGCGCCTGCTGCACCGAGCGCTTGGCCTGCGTGGCGACGCCGCTGGCGCGCGTGAGGATGTTGAGCGCCGTGCGCTCGCCCAGCAGCAGCTGGCGGCACTTGCCCGTGACCTTGGCCACGGGCACCTTGCCGCCGGGGGCGCTGGCGGGCTGCACCTCGTCGCCCTCCTGCAGCAGCCACTCGACGCGGCAGTCGAGCGCGCGGAAGACCTCGGTGAAGAATGGGACGCCGGCCAGCACGCCCTCGGACTTGCCCAGCAGCAGCGCCGTCTCCTCGGCCTCTGCGTGCGGGCGGCAATACAGACACAGACACAGGACACACAGGCACAGCGAGAGAGAGAGAGTGAGCCCTTGGTCGGTGACTGCGCGTTAGGGAGGAGGACGGAGGGGCGCGCACGCACCGCCGACCACGAAGCCGCCGACGTCGAAGCTCGGGATGTCGTCCTCCAGCCAGAGCTGCACGTGCTTGGTCCAGGACGGGGGCAGCAGGTGCGCGAAGTTGGACTCGGCCATGGTCGTCTGTCTGGTGCTGGAGCTGCTGGCGTGGCTGCTGTTGACGCTGGGGGCGAAATGTGATCTGCGTGCGTGGGCGGGTGCCTCCAGTCCCGCCTGCGCGCCTGGTACAAGCAGCGCCGACACGCGCCAGCTGGCGCCGCGAGCCGGGGGCCCCTATGCCGTGTTGTCACGCGCGCCCGGCTTGCTTCAACTCGAGTGGCTGCTCGGAGGCGACGGCCATCACGGCCGCCGACTGAAACGCGTCAAGGTCGGCGGCGGTGCCATCGCCCTGTCGAGTCGAGCGCACCCACAGCGACCGGCGCCAACTCGCCCGAGCGCCGCGAGCCACGCGTTGGCGCTGCCTCTTCCGATTTCGGGCGGAGTGGGACGGATCTTGGCCTTGAGGCGAAGCGCCATCTCCCCCACCCACGCAGCGCAACGAACTCCGGCGCGAAACCCCCGGGCGGCGGACGCGGCCGACTCGGGGCACTCACTGCCTGCTTCTCCTGCGGGCGCAAAGATCTCCCTTTAAGATGGTGGCGCGCAAGGACGCCGCCGCGGCCTGCGGCGTGTGCGCGGCCGCCGCTGCTGCGCTGCGCTGCGAGGCCTGCCGCCTCGACCTGTGCGTCGCCTGCTCGCGCGCGCGCCACCGCAGCAGCCTGCACCTGACCACGGGCCGCTTCCGCTTCTTCCGCGCCGAGGAGCCGCAGCGCGACCAGCAGGACGAGGCCGACAGCAGCTACGAGTCGCCGCCGTCCACGGCCTCGGCGCCCAACTCGCCCGCGGCCGAGGACTCGGACGCGCTCTGGGGCTTCGACGACGCCCTCGCGCAGTCGCTGCGCGCGCTCACCTTCGCCACGGACGAGGACGGCGGAGACGCGGCTACAACAACAACAGCTACTACTACAGCAGCAGCAGCAGCAGCAGCAACAGCCTCAGCAGCCCCAGCAGCCTCAGCCGCCGCCGCCGCAGCAGCAGCAGAGAGGCGCCCGCGCAGCTTCTCGGACTACGCGGCGCTGGGCGACGCCGGCCGCTGGCGGGCGCACGCGGAGCTAAGCGAGCTCGGCGAGCTCTGGGACGCCATGCGCACGGACTTCGCCTCGCGCCACGTGGTCGTGCGCTGCGGCGCCGGCGCCTGGGACGCGCTGGACGTGCGCCGCGTCGTGGACCGCCTCAATGTACGTCCGATCTTCCGAGATTGCCCTGTTGTGATGGCCCTAGACGAGCTGCAGGACCTGGAGCGCTGACGGGTTGTTGATGATGTTGTGGTGGTTGTTGCAGAACTTCGGGAGCGTGGCCAGCACGCGCCGCGAGCTGACTGCGGGCGGCCTGCTCTTCTGCACCTTCTTCGATCTCACGAGCGCCGTGGCCGCGGTTGACCGCTGGCGCGCCGACGCGGACGTCATCAGCTTCTGCCTGCCGTACGAGCTGCCGGACGACGTCAACTCGGCCACGCTGCTCGTGCGTTTCGCGCTCGGCGGCGGACCGCCCGTAACGGCCGCCGAGCTGCGCCAGGTCTGCGCGTGCTTCGGCCAAGTCGCCAGCATCCTGCAGCCCGACCCGCAAACCGCCAAGTACATCGTCGAGTACGGCGACTCGCGCGCGCTGCCCGCCGCGCTCAACGGCCTCCCGCGCGCCTTCCACGCGAGCGGCCCGCTGTCCGTGGCGCGCACCACGCCGCCGACGTTGGACGTATCCAAGCTCAAGCTCTTCCAGGAGTGCTTGAACCGGGCCGCAGCCACCCACCCGCGCCTCGCTCGGGCTCGCCCCAAGAGCTTCTCGTCGAGCAGCACGTCGCTTCTGACGTCTCCGACATCGTCGGTCGCGTCGTCGCTCAACGCGTCCTTCCTGGACGGCGCTAGCAACAACAGCCCGATGGCATCGGCGACGTCATCCACGTATCCTGGAGCCGGAGAGCTCACGTCTCCGGTACTAATGCCCCAAGAAGAGCAGCAGATTTGGGCGAGACCTGCGCCTCGCGCCAGGAGCAACTCGTCCTCGGCGTATCTTGGCGGTTCTCTGTCGTCCAGCAGCTTCGGCGACTCGGCGGCGTATTCAAACGGGTTTACGCTGCCGTCTTCAAGCAGCAGCATCGGCTCGTTGTCCAGTCGCGCGAATGGATATTCGTCGTTCCAGGGTGTTCATCAATTGCAGTCTTCCAACAACCAGGTGTCTCCGTCCGCCACGGAGCAGCAGCAACAGCAGGCCTATTACGACTTTCGCGGACGGCAGCGCATGCAGACCAAATTCGCCCCCATGAGAAGCAGCTTTGGCAACAGCGACCAGTTTTTCCGAGCAAGTGGCAGCGGACACCCCAACGCACAGGCCAGTAGCTCCGCAGGACGCCCGATGACGGGGCGTAATGACCAGGGCACCGGCGAGTTCAGCTTATCGATCGCGAAGGTTGCGTCGGGCGAGGACAAGCGGACAACTTTGATGATACGCAACATCCCCAACAAGTACACGCAGCAAATGCTGCTCGCAGAGATCAACCGCAATCATCGCGGCAACTACGATTTTTTCTACCTGCCCATCGACTTCAAGAACAAGTGCAACATGGGCTACGCCTTCATCAACTTCATTGAGGCAGCGCACATCGAGGCGTTCCACAAGGAGTTTGACGGCCAGAAGTGGACCAATTTCAACAGCGAGAAGGTCTGCGCTATTTCGTACGCGCGGTTGCAGGGCAAGCAGGCTATGATCGCGCGCTTCCAGAATTCAAGTTTGCTCGAAAAGCATGAATCTTACCGCCCGCTGGTATTCGGTAGCTCCGGGCTGAACCGTGGCAAGCCGGAGCCGTTCCCGGCACCCAAGCAGCTTGTTCACAAAAAGCAGACAGCGCACTCCCATTCTCCGGGAGTGTTTGGCGCTGATGACTATGGCAGCTACGTAGCTCATCGAATGTATTCGCAGCAACCATCCCCGCAGCAACTGCAGCACGCCCAGCAGCAGCATTCGCTTGCCGTTTATCCTCAGCAGCTACTAGGGATGGCTCAGCACGCAATGCCTCCTGTGCCGACAGCCAATGGGCTCCACTTCGGCGTGCAGACACTGCCGCTGCAGTACATCCCTTCGTACCAGCAGAACGACCCCCAACTGGCGTCGCCGTTTTTGTATGGGGTGGCAGGGATGCCGTCGAGTACGCTGGATTACACGCATTGAGAGGCATTCGCGATGCACGCTAGCTCAAGCCCGAGCAGAGTGTCCTGTCCTTCCAGCTTGGCGACTCAACCCCCTGCCTGCCTTCGTATTATTTTGTTGAGCGCATGTGTACTCTTGTTTACTTTTTGGCTTGCTGGTTTTTGATACCTGCTCACTGTGTACTTGATTAGTTGGTTTAGCTCGATAACTAGCTCGCAAATACAGCAACTAGCATTGTGAACAGCAAATGCAATGCCTACGGTGAGCAAAGGAGGATGCAGCGCATACATGGGGCAACTTGCATCACGTCGCGAAGAGGAACCGCAGATCTTCTTCCGTGAGGCGGCAGATAGCACTCACGTTTGCCCCGACAGTTCCTTCGAAGATCAAGCGCTTCTTCTCTTGAAGTTTCAGGATGCGCTCCTCGACGGTGCCAGCAATGATGAAGCGGGTAGCTTGAATCGGCTTGAACTGGCCAAGGCGATGCGTGCGATCGATTGCCTGGTTTTCAGCCGCAGGGTTCCACCACGGGTCCATCAAGAAAATGCTGCAGCGAACATAACACGACATGATCAAACAATAGTAGCAACAACTCACGGCGCAATTGATCAAAACTTACTGCGAGGCGACAGTCAGGTTAAGTGCAATGCCTCCAGCCTTGAGACTGATCAAGAACGCTGTCACCGTTGGGTCTTCCCGAAAGGACTTAATGGTTCGGTCTCGTACGGCCATGCTCATGTTGCCGGAAAGTTTCACACACTTGACCCCGCCAAGTTGCAGTCGGTGCTGGATGATATCCAACATGTTCACGAACTGCGAGAAGATGATGGCCTTTCCGGACGGATCGCGAATACGCATGAGCTCGAGCTCCTGCATAAGCGCCTCTATCTTGGTGCTGGACTGGAAAGCATGAATGTCGGAGATCCTGTGAAGAATGCTGTTCCGGTGGAAGCTGGACAAATTCACAGCCTTCGGTGATTTGTAGCTTGACGCGTTGGGCGCCTCACTGCCAATGTTTCTCAGTTCTGTCTCAACTGGTGGGGACAAATCGACTGTCAGCGGTTTTGAGCAGGTTGGGCACGTCGCCTCTCCGCCTGCTGGAAGCGACTCGATGTACTCTTTGACGCACTCGCGACAAAACTCATGCCCACACTTCGCAGTGACCCCATCTTCCAAATACTCGTGGCAGATCGTACACAATCGCTCGTCTTCGGGACTACCGCCTCCATTGATATCGAAAGGCTGCTCTTCCACGAGTGGCGCAGCCGAACTTGGGAGTTGGAGGGCCGGGTTCGACTTGGAGTAAATGACGAGGTATGGATGGTCCACCGCCTGGCGAAGTCGTATAAGGAGATCGAAGATGTGGGCATAGTTGTTCAGCAGTGTTCCTGACGACACGTAAGTGTTGAACTGCGCTTGACTCTGAGTGTAGATCGCCTCGTAAAAGTCATTCTCACGCTCGTCTAAACGATCCTTTCGAATACGCACAAGCTTTGGTGGAAGCGAAATGTCGTCTGCTCGTCCTTCCTTGGTACGGCGCAGCAGAATCTACGAATGCACCATGTTAGCAGTATCCATGTCACTCAGACAAAGCCACGAGCGTACTTACGTGCTGGAGAACATCGTTCTGCAGTCTTTGCATTGCAAGTTTGCCTTCTGCTACGTAGCCGTATGCCTGAATCGGGATAACAACCTTCTTGTTGAAGTACGAGTAATGCTGAATAGCACTGTGAGTGCACTGCGCACACTTTTTGTCGGGAAAGCTGGATTTACCATAGCAATCCGTTAGCAACGACCGGGTTACGGTCAAGGGCGAGTGTGGATACGTACTTGTAGTCGAGCATCTGGCAATCGCACACGTTGCAGTGGTAGTACGCGTATTTCTTCACTTGGAGGAAGCGCACTAGGGAAAACAATTCACCGATCCGGTTTTGCAAAGGTGTGCCTGCATATTGAACACAAGTAAATGTAAAACCTGGATACAGTACCGGTAGAATATAGATGACTGCAGAGCGGCTTTACCTGACAAACACCACTTGTAGGTAGACTTGAGCTCGAAGACACCGCGCGCCGTATTGCAGTTCCGGTCTTTAATATAGTGTGCTTCGTCCAAAACAATGCGCGTCCAGTTAATCTGGTGCAACGGTGACTTGCCCTTCGCCTTCTGTGGCGTGGTTTTGTTCTCATTGATGTCCTTCTTCTTTGAGCGCGGGTTCGCTCGGCCTCTCGGTTTCGGAACAGGCTTTTTCAAATCATCGTCTTTGTCCTCGCTACTGCTTTCCCCAGCCGCTTTCTTCTTCTTGGGTCTCTTCTTCTGTTGTTTGTCTTGCAGAGCAGTCTTCTTCGCATCAGGCCCGCAGAAGTACTTGTTGTGCGTTATCAACTTGTCCGGCAAATACTTCTTTCCGCAGTACTTGCACGCGACTTTCGACCAGCCGAGCGTTTTTCGGATCTCACTTTCGATGATCGAGTACGTCGTTAGAACAATGTCGTACGAAGCAATTTTCTCTACCGAATCCAAGCGCTTGTTGCCGTGGTGAATGTAAACGGAAAGATGCCCCGGTTCCACAAACCTTTCGATCTCGCTCTTCCACTGCATGACGGCAACAAGGGGGCAGACAACCAGAGTACCGCCGTGCACAGATGCGAGTTTTCGTTCCTTTGCAGTCTTCCCGGTAGTCGATGGAGCCTCCTCTTTGACGTTTTCTAGCATAAGAGATATGGCCTGGATCGTCTTCCCCATGCCCATTTCATCCGCAAGGATACCGCCTTTGTAGCTGCTTGCCTCCTGTCCAACCATCCAAGCCAGTGCTTCACGTTGATACGGAAGAAGGGTGGCTGTCAAAAATTTTGATGGCTGCTTTTCTGGCATGCGGCCCTTCTTGGTGAAGTGGTCATCTGCGAGATCGAGACGCTCGTCAATAACGCCGTCCAGATCATTTTTCTCCATGTACTCGCGAACACGCTTCTGGTCTGCTGCTTGCAGCTTTGACAGGCCTTCAATCGGATCATCTTTTTTCTTCTTTGCGGGCTTTTTGCTTGCTTTTTCGGCATCTAGGTTCTCCTTCTGTTTATTGGCTTCAAGTCCAGCCTTCAATCCGATAGCAGTACACTCCAAGTGCTGCACATTCAACACACAACAACACATCAGAGGAATACTTTGGATCATAGCACAAATTGCCCGCGCAGCTTACTTTGTAGTAGGTGGTGTCGCCGAAGATCGAGTGGCGGATGCTGATGCCGACGCGAAGCTGTTTGACCAAGAGCTTCTGCTCGCAGCTTTTGCACTGCATTCAACGGCCGGCACGAACGCATTAAACCAGAGCATAAAAGCTACTGTAAGCGGCAAGACTGGTCCTACCTTCGCCCTGCCATTGATCGCATATTCAATGAAGTAGCGTGGGCCTTCGTACACATCTTCCTCGCCCTCCGAGTCCTCGCTCTCCCCCACAAATTCAATATCCAACGAGTCCACATCACTAGCATGAGCACTGGCATTTGCTGCAACATCAGGGTCGACAACCGCGGGCGAAGGGGCAGCTCGTTGCTTTCCACGTCGATTTCCTGCGCTCTTCGGCTTCGCGCGGGATTTCGTAACCACTGGGCGTCGTCTCGCCGGTGGTCGGGCATTTCCCTCCTCCTCGGACACAGAGTCGTCGTCGTCCTCCTCCTCCTCCTCCGAGACGCTCTCTCCGACGAAATCACTGTCGCCATCGTTGTCTTCATCAGCGGCATCGTCGTCCTCCTCTTCCTCCTCCTCGCTGAGCTGGACCGCCGACTTCCGGGACGACGCGCGGCGAGCTGTGCGACCATTTGGCCGAGACGTGGCTGACGGCTGGGGCTTTGCCTTCTTCTTCATGGCAGCCTTCCCGTTCTGGCGCTTGGGGAGCGTCTTGGCGATTGGCTTGTCCTCCTCCTCTTCGTCCTCTTCATCCTCTTCCTCCTCCTTCTTCGTGGCGGGTTTCTTGGCCACGCGCCGTCTCTTGGGCGCTGGCTGCTCCTTCTCCTCCTCCCTCTTCTTCCGCTTCCCAGTGGCGGCCGGCGCCCTGCAGTCCGGGCACCGCCAGGCGTCCGCCAGCTGCGGGCGGCGGCGCAGAGGCGGCGTGAGGCAGCCCAGGTGGAAAAGCTTCGTGCAGGCCGCGCAGCTCACCGTCACGCGCTGCAACTGCTCCGCGCACACGGCGCACGCGTCCGCGTCCGGCCCCGAGTCGTCGGCCGCCGCCGCCGCTTGTTGCTGCTGCTGGGAGCGCCGCAGCCTCGCCATGTCCTGCGCGCTTCACTTCAAATTGCCCACTGAAATCGCTCGCCATACAAGTCGGAAGAGAGGCGGACAGAGACGGGCCGTTTTGGCGGCAACGAGTTGCCGAGTTGGGCGACTTGGCGGCAAGCACTTCAACTGCAACAACTGGTGGACACCCGAGAAATTAGATTAGAGGGGATAGTTAACCTCGCTGCAACCGGTTTTGTGTGTGTGGATAAGCTCTACGAGACCGTCATGGACGTCAGGTGGGCGAACGAGCCCGGGGGCAGCACCAGCTTCTTCCGAGACCGCAGCGCGCTCTCAGCGTTGATCTTCTCCAACAGGAGACGGAACTGCTCCACCTCGCGGTCGATCTCGTCCTCCTCCGGGTCGCGCACCTCCGTGTCCGAGTCGCCGCTCGCGTCGGTCAGCGCCAGCGCAGGCTGCTCCTTCACCGGCACTGATGCCGCTGCTGCTGTTGCAGGTTTGCGCTTGGGTGATGATGCAGACACACGCGACGACTGTGTGCCCGTATCTCGGGGGTTCACCTTCTCTATGGCCCGCTGTGCCGCGGCCTCCTTTTTGCGGCGCTTCTTCTCCTTTTTGTTTTTCTTCTTCCTGCTGCTGCTGGACGGTTTCTGACTTGCCTTGAGGTCGGCCAGCTCGTCTCGGAGCAGCTCAGCCTGGATCGCGAGCGAGTGCTGCAATGCCTCCTGGTACGCGTCTTCCAGCTGTTGTGCCATCAGGTATAACACAAGAAAAAACATCGTGGTTAGCCAGATCCATGGCGGCGGCCGGCAGCTCAGCATGACATGAGCGCACCTGTTCTCTGAACTTGATGGCCAGCACCTCCAGCAAATATTCCTGTGCCAAATGTGAAGTGTTTGCGCCCGGGCATGTGTCATCGACGTCGTCGTCCTCTTCGCTGTCTTCGCTGTCGTCTTCGTCGTCGAAGCCAGACCGGAACGGCGACACGTAGCTGAACTGCTCGCCGCAGCGGATGAGGTCCATGATGAAGTCCGTGTGGTCCTCCCGAATAATGATATAGCGTTCTTCCTTCTGAATAAGTCGCAGCAGCTCGTCCTCCTGTCGCTTGCCGACTTCCAGCGCGGCCAAGTACTCGTCCGATAGCATGCCGCCGCCCTTGCCGCCGGCACCTCGCCGTCCTTCGCGCTCCAGCTCATACTTAAAAACCAACTCTTCCTCCTCCAGCACCATTTCCTCCGCGGTGAGCATCTCTTCGTCCGACTCGTCCTCGAGCTCGTCTGCATCTTCTTCTTCGTCATCGTCGTCGTCTTCCTCCTCTTCTTCTTCGTCGTCTTCGTCGTCGTCGTCCTCCTCCTCCTCCTCGTCCTCGTCGTCTTCGTCGTCGTCCAGGAACGGCGGGAAGACGCTGAAGACGTCCTGCAGCGAGCGGCTGCCCGAGCGCTTCCGCTCGTGGTCCTCCCACTCTGCAATGACGTTGTCGTGGCACTCGCAGCACAAGTTCTGGCCCACGAGGAACTGGTCCAGCGCCGTGAGGTACGTCTCGCGGCGGATCCGCAGAAGCCGCCGCTTGGTCACGAGCGACATCTCCCTCCAGAAGTTAATGAGCTCCTCGCGCGAGTAGCCCTTGGGCCCGTTGAGTCCCACCACGCTGTTGTTGCTGCTGGTGGAGCCCGTGGACGCCGCCGCCGCTGTCGTCGGTGGGGCTGCGGCCCTGGGCATGAAGCGGCTGCTGAGCTCGCGCGCGAAGTCGCTCTCGGAGGGCCACGGGTTGCTGCGCGACGGTATTCCAACAGAGAGAGAGAGAGAGAGAGACACCGAGCAGGGTTCCAGTCAGTGCGCGTGCGATCGCTATTGGGAGGGAGGGGGAGGCGTCGTCTACCTACCGGTACTTGCGCGCCAGCATGAAGCCCGACGAGCGCCGCAGCAGGCGGTGGCGGTGCAGCAGCAGGTCCGTCTTGGCGCCGGCCGTCTTGCCGTCGCGGTGCACGTGCGCCGCGGTCTTGGGGCCTCGGCGCGTCATGGGGGCTCTAAAGGTTTTCTGCTGCTGAAAAGCGCAGCCGTACCGGTTTTTGCGGTACCGTCCCTGCGTGTGGGCACACCAAATGTAGCCATCCCCATATTGGACCTGATGTCGTCGCTGGCCGCCGCGCAGGCCGACGGCTACTACTACCCGGCCGAGTGGCGGCCCGAGCATGGCTCGCTCAACCAGTTCCGGCGCTCGCACCCGCTGGGCCAGCGCGCCAAGCGCCTCAAGAGCGACGGCGAGCTGGTGGTGCGCTTCGAGATGCCCTTCAGCGTCTGGTGCGCGCACTGTGACGCGCACATCGGCCGCGGCGTGCGCTTCAACGCGCGCAAGAAGAGGGCGGGCAGCTACCTGAGCTCCGCCGTCTGGGAGTTCCGCATGGGCTGCGCGGGCTGCGGCGGCGAGATGCTGATCCGCACGGACCCGGCGGCGCGGGGCTACGCGCTCGTGAGCGGCGTGAGGAAGAAGGCCGTGGCGGACGTCCAGGAGATGCAGACCGAGCGCCTCAACGACCCGGGGCTGGCCGCCCAGCTGCAGAGCGACCCGTTCCTCCGACTGGAGCACGAGAACGAGGACAAACGCGCGGCCAAGAAGCGCGCGCGCGGACTCGAGGCGCTTGTGGAAGTGCAGGACGCCGAGTTCAAGGACGACTACGCCAGCAACGCGGCGCTCAGGGCGCAGTTCAGGAGCAAGAAGAAGCAGCGCAGGAGCAGGGAGCAGGAGGCCAAGCGGCTGGGCCTCGCCATCCCGCTGCTTGACGTGCATCCCGACGACGTGCTGGCATCGAGGGCGGTCGTGTTCAAGGACATCCCGCAGAAACGGCGGCAGTCGAGTCGACGACTGGAGCCGCCGAGGTCTTCGCGCCTCAATAGTGCGAGGACACCAGCGACGGCTGCGCGAGTGGACTCGTTCCAGCATTTCGGCGACCCTGTGGGCTCCCAGTTGCAGCGCCTGAAGGCGGCCAAACGAGCTGCGAAGAAGCGGCCCCCATCTCGCAGGTAGCGCCGACATCTTCTAACGTTATTTGCTCGTGCACTCTTCCTAGCTACGACTATGATGAGCCTGTCGTGGGTATTTCAACCTACTCAAGGGACAAATTGTATTCAGTCTTCATCAATAATAAGTGCTTGGTCGCCCGAGAGCTCACTTCACTCGAGCGCAGCACACAGACGCGGAACGTCGCTGCAGAGCACAGCAAGCGACTTGAAGGCGCGGTCTTCGTCGCCCTGCCACACCTGCAGACACTCCTGTGCTGTCGCCACCATCTCGCTCGAGTAGTTGGCGTCCTCGCTGTACGCGCAGTACGCCAGCAGCACCCGCACGATGCTCCTCTTCTCGCACTCGCCGGCGTCTGCCGCATGCTCGTCCACATCGCTCGTGATGGTCTCAAACTTGTCGTGCTTGCCGCTGAGGATGTACTCCTCCACGTGCATCGACGTGTCCGAGATGCTCGAGGCCAGCTGCAGCAGTCGCTCGCCCTCGGTCTGGCTCACGTCGCCCTCGGTCTGGTTGCCGTCCAGCTCGGCGTAGAACGCGCGGTCTTCCTCCAGCTTGGGCAGCACCTCGTACTCGTCGTCCAGGTCGCTCAGCTGGTCCGTGGCGTCCGTGGCGCACGAGGCCTCGTCGTCGTCCTCTGCCGAGTTGTTCTCGGCGTCCTCCGGCGCCTCGCTCTGCTCTGTCTCCTCTGCCTCCTCTGCCTCCTCCAGCGCCTCCGCTGCCTCCAGCTTGGCGCTCTGCTGCAGCTCGCGGAGCGTCCGCGTGGGCCGCGGCGCCGTCTCGAAGACCGCGTTGAACTCGTCGAACACGTCGTCGAGGTCCCGCGGCAGCGCGCGCGGCGAGCTCGCGCCGGCCACGAACTTCTTGGCGATGAACACGAGCGACGCGATGAGCGCCGCCCGGGCGCGGGCGGTGGCGGCCGCGGCCCAGCAGCTCATGACGGCGGCCGTCAGCGCCATCCTGGAGGACAGCGCCCGCAGCAGCGCCGCCTGCTGCGCCGCGCACCGTCGCTGCAGCGGGGAGCCGCGGCGCTGGCGGCCCCGCAGCGCGCCCACCTGCGCCCGCACGAGCGCGTACACGGCCTCGGAGCGGCTGTGCGCGCGGCAGGCCGACGCCACGAGGAAGTTGCCCATGCTCGCTCTGAGGATCGAGCACTAATGAGCAACTCAAGTCAACCCAGGAATAGCAACTTGAAGCGCCGCCCTTTCCGCGAATAGCGGGCTGCGATTGGCCAGTCGGGCTGCATCGGCGCCTGGACTGCTGTGGACTCGACCCACTGGAGATGACCCAAGCGGCTGTAGCATCGACCCGCCACTTTCAAGCCTTCCAGCTGCACGTGTCGACAAGTCCGGGAGCTCCTCCTGCGACGATCGACACGCTCAGGATGCTTCCCGAGTCGGGTTTCCGAGGACAGCCCGTCATGCCCGCTGTTGGGCGAGGCCGCACCCAGCTCCGTGCTCGCGTCGATGTCTCGCCCTCCGCCGAGTCCAGTCTGCAGCGATCAACTCGTTCGTCCTCCGTGCTCGCGTCTGCGGGGCAGATTGTGTCCGTGACGCCGCCACCAGCAGCAGGTGCTGTGAGCGACCGCAGCTACAGTACTCGGCTCCGATGGCTGCCACCTTAGGTGGCGTGTTTCGCCCGTTCTATGCAAAAGTGTTGACACAACCAAAACTGAAGTTGCAGTGACATGACATCAGGGCGACCGGCGCGCCACATCACTCGTGCTTCCACGCCGCCGCCAGCCACACGCTCACTTCCGGACATGACGGCGCAGGAGCTCAAGACCTCAGAGACGCGCGACGACGCGGGCGCGGCCTCCGCGCCGCCCAAGGCCGCCGACGCCCCGTTCGTGTACGAGGCGCCGGGCTTCTTCGCCGAGGACTCGCGCGTGCCGCAGTGGGCGCAGAGCCTCGTGACCGACCTCTTCAGCTTCGTGACCATCCACTACAACGTCTGGGGCGTGCCCTTCGTCGTGCTCTTCTACTACCTCTACCGCATCGGCTACGGCTACGTGCCCGTGGCGCTTGTGGCGCTCTACCTGCCGTCCTTCCTGAGCGGCGCGCAGAAGACGGCCAAGGGCAACCCGTGGCCGGCCTTCCGCTCCGGTCGCATCTGGGGGCTCAGCGCCAAGTTCCTCGGGTAAGCGCGCAGAGCCTCCTGCGGTGGTGTTTTTATTTTGCTGCTACTGGTGGTGGTGCTGAGCCTGTGTGTGTGTGTGTCTCTCTCTCTCTCTCTCTCTCTCGCTGCAGGATCAAGGTCATCCGAGAGCAGGAGCTCGACAGCAGCAAGAAATACATCTTCGGCTTCCACCCGCACGGCATCATCGTGCTCTCCCGCGTGTCCACGTACGGCGGCAACTGGGAGAAGGTCTTCCCGGGCATCCCCACGCGAGGTGAGGCGCCGCCGATGGACTCGCGCGAGAGGTTTCGGATGATTGGTGGGCTTACGCTGTGGCTTGTTTTGCTTTGGTATCAACAGCGCTGGGAGCCTCGACGATGTTCTACGTCCCTCTCGGCCGCGAGCTGTGTCTCTGGCTCGGAGGCGTCGACGCCTCGCGCTCCACGGCCGACAAGGTCCTGAACGACGGCACCAGCATCGTGGTGTACCCCGGCGGCGTGCCGGAGATTTTCAAGACGGACCCCAACTCCAAGGTGAACGAGCTCGTGCTGAAGAAACGTCTTGGCTTCGTTAAGTTGGCAATGCGCCATGGAGCCGAGCTCGTGCCGAGCTTCGTGTTCGGCGAGAAGTGGCTCTACAAGTAAGTAGCTGACGGCGTCAACACAGTGATAGAGAGGAAGCCAACTATAACTGACCTATGCACCGTTCACTACAGCATGTGGAACCCCCCTCAGGGCGTGATCGACTTCTTCCGCAAGACACTCAAGATCCCGATGATCATCTTCTGGGGAAAGTTTATGTGGATGCCGAAACAGCCGCCAAAGGGCAAGCGCTTCGGTGTCGTCTACGGCAAGCCCATTCCCACCAAGCTAACGGCCAATCCCACGGAGGAGGAGATCTGCGCCGTGCACGCGCAATATGTTGCGGAGATCGAACGATTGTTCTCGCAGTACAAGAAGGAGTTCGGCTACGATGACGACGAAACCTTGCTCATCAACTAGACTAGGAACCACAGCTTGATTGTATAGGAAATGAGAAGGTTGCTGAACACTATGCTCTATCTTTCTTATGAGCACTGCAGGCTTGCTAGTATCTCAAACTGCACCAGCGGGCTAGATAGAGTCGACGATGCTATCCTCGTCAAACATCCGCAGCAGGTTCGCGTAGTTGGAGTCGTATTTGGGGCCTTCCCAGTAGATCTTGTGGCACACGCGGCAAACCCAAAACTCGGTCACGACTTCCAGCACATTCGGGTGCACCTCGTCCTCGGTTTGGTTTCGCACGTAGTCTAGGTCGACGATATCGAACCCCTTGGCATTGCAACGTGAGCAGCGCGACATCATCTCCTCCTTCACGAGCTTCAGCGCGAAGTGAGCTTTGATTTCCTGAAACTGCTTGAACGGGTCGTCGCTCGATACCACGAAGCACGCACCGGCATCTCGTCGATTGGCCAACTTCTTGTCGCGAGTCAGCAGAATGCGCTGTTCACATACCGACAGTGCCAGCAGCGCTGCCTTGTGGTCTTGACTCGCGGTCTTCTTGGGGACTGAATACGGATCCCAAATGATGACGTCCATCCCGATAGTTCGCAGCCACTTTCCGACTCGCGCCACCATGGAGTCCGCGAGGAACTTGTACTCGCGAATCGGTCCCTGTCTATTGTGGCCAACCGTAGATGTAGAGTTCAGTGGAACAGGCGGTTCCTCCTTCGTGTTTGTCGCTGCTGCGATGGCAGATACACCTCGTTGAATATCACCTGTAGCCTCGATGTCAATCAACGCAAAGTATGCCTTGGAATTCAGCCACAATAGCGCGTCGTGGGATCCTCCACCGCACACTAGAGAGTCGGCATACCGCAAGGTATCGCTGGCAAAAACCCGAATGCGACAACTATATCGCGGCAATTGCTCAGAACCAACGCGTGATGACCGGTGCCCAAACGGAGGGATGGTACCTGGTTCAAAGCCAAAGTTTACGCAGCACTCCGCTGGCGTCGCAAGTTTGATTCGCCGTCGGCTAACACCACAGAGCGTAGCAAGTTGAGCAGTGTCCAATTTGCAGTTTGCTTCAATGCATGCAACGCATGGCTCCTCTGTAAACGCGGCAAAGAAAAATAGCAACAATTAGTTGCATCGAAGAATTACGTCGAGCTAGATTGTAGAGTAGAACTACCGCACTCACCATCGGCAAAGAAACAAATAGTGTTGACGGCTACAAACGTGGCTGGTTGATCCGAGTCCTGGGATTGCTCCAGCAAACCTTTAACCGTGTGGAGATCGAGAAATGTCAGTGCGGTATCCAAAAGCTCGTCATTTCCTCCGCCTCCAGTTTGCAGGCGCTGGAACTCTCTCTCTTGATGCAGTCTCTTGCGATCTTCCCAATATTCTTCGACATATTGTGGCGTTAACAGATTTGCGACCACGTTACCAAATCCTTCTCTCAGTTTACTATCCATCCACTCTTGGCGGTATGTCTGCCGCAGCGCAATTGCCTCTAATGCTCCCTCGTTCTTCAGCGGGGACGAATAAATCAGATCATGGATTTCAGCAGCTGTGTGCTGCCAAGTTGGTAGTTCGGCATCCTCGTCCCTGTGACTACAACACATTCCCACTGTTAGCTGGAGCTCTCCACACAGATGGGAAAGCAAAACTACCTGATCCTATACTCACAGCTTGCTGGTCATCTGAACAAGGCAGTAAGCGTCTAAAGCGGCATAAGTAAGTTGAGGTGTTGTGAGCGGACGCACGTCCCAGTTCGACATTTGCATTCGCTGATCGTTTCAAATACACAAGCACTCCATTAGCGAATAACAGGTTTTGATCGCTTCTTGAACTGGACTCACCTTATCGAGAGGTCTGCCCAAGATATGGCTGGTAGCATTTGACAAACTGTTGCCTATTGATATTCCCAGCAACTTAGAAACGACCTCACTCAGCTGCATCACATAAATGCTGTTAACGATTTTGTTCAGACAATTTATCCCAGTCCTTGAAAGATATACCTCTAGAAAAGGATGGATGCGAATTAAGGTGGAGCGCTCAGGGAAGGTTTGATGCAGCACTATATCAATGATATAACCACTGTCGTCAGTATCATACATTTCTCACAATATGGCATGAACAGCACCGTACCTTTCAGATCTGTGTCGAAACCAAACCCAACTTTGAGGATAAGCGGGCAAGCAAATACACGTCCGAGAAAAGCATCAAACAAGAAATCGTTATCCTGACACATAAATACGGGGTTAGGACGCTAGCCACAACAATCAATGCAGTAAGTGAGGCAGAATGCCAGGTACATGTAGTGCCAGCAGATCGATAATAAACACGCGCGACGATGATGAAATCTGCAAAATACTCGCCACCGCGGTTGTTGTTGTCGAGCCACTAGATGCAGCGATTTTACTCGACGTCGGTTTCCATTCCACGTCCAAGCCAATGATATGATCAGCGTCGAATGCTGTGCGGTTTGAAGCACCGGAAAGTTCACTACTGTCTCCCTTACGACCAAAAAAGTGATCCATCGCATCATGAAGTGACTCTTCAGTGTCACAAAACACAACGGCATCATGCTTCAGTTCAAGGGCTAAGCAGCCATTTAGGGCAGCTGCATTGGCAGAGTTCGAGAGTCCATTCGTCCGGAGTGTGCCTCGTTGCGCAACCATTTCCCCCACCTGGGACTCAAAATCTGGAATGTTGAGTATTTGAGCAAGCCGCACAGCCCATTGGATTTCTCCAGCAGCCACCACGTGCTCAAACAACAGCTTCTGGAGAGATGTATCATTTCCAGCGAACGACAGAGCCATCTGCCAGCGGTGCCGCTCTATAAGCTTCATCAATCCATCATGGCAGTACAAGAGATCTACAAAGCCAACAACGGATGAGTTCGACAAGCACTACTTTTAACTGCACAACAAACTACTACACACCGATATCGGGGAACTCTTCTTGTAGACCGAACTTGTAGACGATTCGGTGCGCCTGCCATAAAGCGTTGAAAACCATACTGTAAGTTAGGAGCGCGGTTTGGCGAGTATTCGCACAGCCATCCTGCTCAAATGTACCCGTTTCACGTCCTGGGTCGCGATAGCTTCGTCCACCAGTAGTTTCGCTAGATCTGGATATCGTGCATAACGAGTAAGGTCACCAGCCCCTTAGCAACATCAAGAGAGGTAGTCTGTACCATTGCTGCCAGATCCGCCAAAAGTTTTAGCGAGTAGCTCCGCTGGTGACCAGTCCTTCGACTTGGCCATTGCCTTAATCGTCGATTCGAATGACCATTCCAATGAACTGAAAATGGTAAAAAGTTTTATCAATGCTGTGTATTTCTTCGAGGCGAGAAGACTCTGAGCTCCACCTCGAACTGCTTGTGGCTCGATGTTGGTAATGGCGAAGAGCTCCAGCATCTCCACCACCAGCTTCTGATCCTGCAGACCGCAAAAGAGAGCGTGAGAATGCCGCCCCAGCGCATGTCACTGTATTGTATTCACGCTGTACCGCGAAGGTTGCGTCGAGCAGACCCCGCACGCAGAACTCTCTTAGGGTTTCGTTCTGCTGGCCTTGGACCCGGCATCTTTCCAGCTGGCGGCCGTTGATGTCCTCTGTAGTGAGCGTTCGCAGGGCATTGATCACCATGAAGGCCAGCGGCGCGTTGGGCTGCGCCTTCTTCTTCTTCTTCTTCTTCTTCTTCAGCTTTTGCTCCAGTTCCTGCCCCCCCATACCGTCGGCAGCCGCTGCCTCTGCCTGCGCCTCAGGCTGTGGCTGCGTCTCCTGGGCCAGACGCAGCACGACGAGCACTGCGAAGGCCCAGAAATCATCCTCGGCGCCTGCACTGAGGCCCGAGAACGACCGCGCCAGCGCCGTCTCGAGCTCCAGGAACTTGTTGGCGCCGCGCGACGGGGCGCGTGTCCCGTAGAAGGCGTCGTGGATGTGGCTCGCACACTGAGAAGCTACGCCCGCCTGCGCTCTGGGGCGCTGAGCTAAGAGCTCCGACAGCTCCAGCTGCAGTTCCTGCATGAATGCATTAGGGGTTCTCAGTTTTTTTATTCAGCAAATCGGACTTTTTCCGGGGATGTGATTGGCCAGAAAAAAACGCTAACGGAACGAAAATCGTTGCGGTCGAGCGGCAGCAGCAGCTCACTTTTTTTCTAGCAACCCAAAGGTCCACCAGGGCCGCAATGGCCACATAGATGTCGTCGCGTGGACAAGACCACCGCTGCAATCTCGTCCCTCTCCTCCAATGCAAGCAGGTGCGAGCAGAGCGTTCATAAGGTCTGTCTATCAATTTAACAGTTTTATGTTGCCACTAGAGTGGTGTGGGGTAACGGGGTTGCACGAGGGGTTACCCTTTTGGTGTAGCTTACACAAGGGTTACCCCTGGATGAAGTACGGCCGCGGGCCAACCATTAGGAATGAACTAGAGCTAGTTATAGCTGATAGTGATGTGCAGATACTTCCACTAAAGAATTCAGTACAGTTTGCCTTTTGCAAGGAAGTCTTTGTGACTTGTTCTGAGCGGGTCCTCGGATAGGACCCTGCTGGACTCTCGGGGTCGTTAAACCTTCCTCTGTGCAAGGAGCTACGGCAGCCCCGCTGCACTTGGTAGCACTTGTAGTCAATCCCTCACCTGAGTCTGCCAGACTGTACCTCTGTGAGGATAGAGCAAGCTGCGTTCGCGAACCTGGCCCCAGGCCAAAAGGAGGCGCTTAAAAAGCTGGTGTCCCTGTTGGGACCGGAGGGCGTAGCGCACCTAGCCTCGCAAGGCCCGGACGCGATTAACGCGCGTCTGGAGGCGTTCTCAAGTTATGAGAATGCTCTGCTGGAGCACATCCAGCAACGGATGAGCGCGACGACACCTACAATTGTAGTGGGTCTAACTTGACTCACTACTTTAGCTTACACGTTGCGCTACGTGTAGGAGGAAGCGTAAGTACTTAGTAATTACTTGAGTTAATTATATTTGAATACACAAATATAATTTAAATCAGATAAGACCCCAAGTGACTTAGATGAGGTAAAATGAGAACTGTATTTGTTTGTAAATTGATCTTCCTTCTAAAACTGCTAAAACTGTTTATCATCTATGAAAGGGGTTGACAGCGGCTGTGTGGTATCGGGAAATGAAGCCGAAGCCAAAACCCAAAGGCGGGACGAGGGGCGAAGAAGACTCGAGGCGCCGGCGCTAACTGGCAAGTCACAACCCATCGCCAGTCATTGGACCAAACTCCCCGATCGCCGATTGGCCTAAATAGGCCGGTGACGATGACTCGTCGACGGTCCCAAGTCAAGCGCGGGCGGTTGCAGCTCGCTAAGTACGGTGCGAACCTACTGGCAAGATCCGAACTTATGAGTCGTCGGCGCCTGTCCCCCCCAGTCGTCGGTGGTGTTTCAGCGGCCGTTTGAGTCGTCGGTAACGCCGCCACGTCGCAGAGAAAGCGCAGAAGAGTCGTGAGTTACAACTGGCGGTCCAAAAACGGACGCGTTTATACTTGATATTTGTATTGATCGATAGGAAACTTAAGAGAAGACCAGATAAGCCTTCGGGCAACAATAACAGAACAGCTTTTCCTCCCAACCACGCAAGGGCGACACCGGTGCCTGCAGTGAACGACCTGCAGCTTAAGGTAAACCTGGTAGGTAGGATTATGACTGTCGGTGGGCACATCTACTAGTGTAGCGTGTGTTCATCCCTGGCAGGGACAAGAGTTAGTGGCCGGTGTATTGGTAGCGACGAGTCGTCGCCAGGAACTGGAGGAGCGAGAGCGCACTCCGTTTATTTCTTCCCGCCGGAGTATAGCTCCGGCACCCTCGTATCACGCCGTAAAAGGCCGGGACCCTTCCTTCTGAGGGCCTGCGAGGTATTTTTTGTGTGTGAGAGCGTGCTAGCCTTTGCTCGTGGCTAGTGACGCTGAGTCTTCCGTCGGTCGACTAGCGGAAGCTCGGTACACAGGGGAAACATCAACCCGGTGCAAGGGAAAGTTCCTGGGCCTTCAGGTTCTAACCCTAACAAGCCCATTGAGTCTTCAGTGACTTGGTGGGTGTTGTTGGTGGGGAAAGTGTGCCTTATATAAATTAGCGCGTGTTCCTACACGACAACTGGTGCCGCGACCCGGGATTGGTGTGACCTTCTGTGTTTCGCGCTACTGCAGGTCGATCGACTTTACGAGCAACCAAGAAGAAGAAGAACAAGAGCAAGAAATAGAAGAAAAAAGACGAAGAAAGAAGAAAATGGCGAAAGGATCACGTTCAGCGGTACCAGCAACTCCAATGAAAACTGGCGGAACGCGTGGCGACAACTCGACTGCGGCCCTGATCACGCCACACCTCGACCCGATTGCTGAGCGGGTCGTCAGCTTCGACGACTCGATGACTGGATCCGACGCCAAGGACGAAGAAATGGATGAAGACTACGACGATTACCTGGAGGAGAAGGCGCCTGCACCAGCGGTGGTGACACCCGAGACTCCGGGAGATGCAGTGCTGTCTGCGGGACGCAGCGCGGGCACGCGTTCGTTGTCGCGAAACCTCGCGGTTGAGCTTGACGATGACACGCGCTCCGTGACGCGCAACCTCGCGGATGAACTGGATGATGTGGATGGCCCAGGGCCAGCGTATGACGACTTGGAAGACTTTGAAGACGCCGCCGACGACTCGAGGTCACCGGTCCTGACGACTCAAGTGACCGAGCAAACCGGCCGCCACTCAACGGTGACACGCCGGCGGCCAACAAGGTTCTCGGTCAACTTTACGAAGAGATGAAGAAGAGCGACTGGGGTGAGCTATTCGAGCCCACGATGACTCGCCAAGCGGTTTGGGCCGATTTGTGTCACGAGTTGACTCGCCCAGTGAGTTCCGTAACAATCGAACAAGTGGTGAAGGAAACCGAACGATTTCTGAAAGCATTGGGGCTTCGGCCTCTGGCGCACCCTTTACCGTCGACTCTGGAGTGCTGGGTGCCGGCCGAAGCGGGCGCGGAGCTCTGGACATGGAAGAAGCGACTCCGCACAGCCTTTGGTGTGAACTCGTTCACTCTGGACGACTCGCGGAAGACTCGTGCGGCTCGCGAAGTGGTCGACCCGGCTAGCGTACCGCTGTCGACGACTCCGAAGAGGACAATCCGCAAAAACCCCAGCCGAAAACCCGCCGGAGGGGTGTTTAGCGCGTCAGGAGAGCGATCCCCGTACTTTCAAGACTCCCACATGGTGACTCCACCAACTACGGGCTACTCAGACCGCGCTGGACGCACCACCGATGACTCAAAATCGGCCAGGGGCACGAAAAGCAACTCAAGACGGAGCACGATCCTCCGCAGCGGTCCCACCGACGACTCGTCGGACGAAGAAGCGGACATTACCGGCGATGGAGGAGCGCAGATGGGCGAGTACCTGCGCCAAATCCGTGAGGTGACCGAATCCGAGTTGCTTAACGCGACTCCGAGGATCGAGGTGGCAACGCATCGCCCACTGGGGTAGATCAAGGCGTTTTCGGGCACCAGAAACAAGAGCGAGAACTCGATGCAATGGCTTCGCGCCTTTGTCTACGAAATGAAAGGAACACGAGCATCGCCCAACGATTGGTGCATGCCTTTCGAGCTGAGTCTTCGGGACGGCGCTCTACATTGGTACCGACAACTACCCAAGAAGACCAAGCGAACGTGGAGCCTCTTAAGCGAAGCTTTCATCAAATACTATTGCTCCCAGTTCAGCCAGTCAGCAGAGACTCGCTACTACTCCGCCAAGCGCGAAGACAAGGAACATGTTTGCGACTACCTAAACCGGCTCAATGGCTATGCCAGGAGCGCCGGAATTTGGTTTGAGAGCAACGGCCGCAAAGCACGCGACCACGTCAAGCGGTTCCTCGAGACTTGCGGCGACCGAGGACTCGAACGGCGCCTGTGCCACCTGCGCATCTCAGACATACATGAGTTGGAAGAGATGATCCAAGAGATATTGAAGATTGACGAGCGCAATTCGTCCCGCGAGTCGTCGCTGCCTCACTCTCGAGCTTGGGATGCCTCCCGACGACGTGATGACAGACGTCGCGATGACTCGCGCCGCCATGAGCGCTCGGGAGACACTCGCTGATGTGATGACCGCCGCCGTGACGACTCGTGAGATGCTTACAACCGCCGCGACCGACGCGAACGAGATTATGAGCGTCGTCGCGAAGACTCACGCAACATGCCTCGCGTGAGCCTAGCTGAAGCATCTGTCGCCGACATCGTCGCCGAACTTCATGGACGGGACACGCGGGACACGCGGAGCGAGCTGCAGCAACAACGCCACAGATATGATGGCGACAGCAACAGCGAAGATGGAAGTGAACACGGCAGCGACGACTCCCAGCGTTGCGGCGAAGACTGGGGTGATAGCTATTCGTCAGATGGAAGCGACCACTACCTTGCGGCAGCCAATGACAACGAACGCCGAGTTGCCGCTGAAGGCACGTACGCCCAGTCTGCCACCCGACAACCCAGGGGTGACTCAGCGGGCCGCAGCCAAGGCCGGGACAATCGGTTCCAGAACCGCGGTTACCGCGACGAGAAATCTCGCCAGTATGGGCCGTGCGCAGCCTGCGGAGGCCTCTATCACTCGGCGCACTACTGCCGACGTCGGTGCAAGCTGTGCAAACAAGTGCACGACGCCGGAAAATGTGAAGTGTTCCAAGAAATCACCAAGATCGTCAAGTCCAAGGTGGACAAGAAAGACCTCACACCCGAGCTCCAAGAACTACTGTTTTCGGACCATTTAAACTAGGCAGCCCGCCAACTACGACTGGGTTGGTCCCAATCGGGCTGCCACAGTTAGCAGAGCCTGCAATTGAAGCCGAGTGCATCGTTGCATTTGTGGGCGAGTGCGAATGGACGAAGACTGAGCAAGATAACGACATGAAAACGACGGGATTGGAAAAGGAGAGAGGCGACTGCCTCGGTGGGGGTGTATGGTGTGAAAAAGACGATAAGGAAGAGGCTGGAGATACCACCGAAGACTGCTTGACAAGCGCAGTACAAGGGGACTCACGCCGACGACTCGCTCCGGAAGTACGACTCTTAGCTGGAGAACGGATGGGATGATGGTCGGCACAGAAATTTGACAAGCGCGTACGGATGCGGACACTGGTGAACGGAGCCGTGAACGACTCGCGCACGAGGATATTGCTGGACACTGGGGCAAACGTCAGTGTCATCTCGGAGAAACTTGCCAAGCGACTGAAGCTCCGCGAAGTAGTGGGACATGGACGTTGCATGGATGTACAAGGGATCACCAAGGGCAAGATGATGACGACTCGCCGAGCGAAGGTGAAAGTCACGCTTGGATGGGAACGCGTTTATGTTTTTGAAGTCTGGATAATGGATCACTGCACCGGGGTAGAAGTGGTGCTTGGCACCGACTTTATGATCCCGGCCGGTATCCGACTGGACCCCCTAAAGGCTTCGTGCTGGGTGCGTTCGAAATGGAGAGAGTGTTCGACTGGGAGCTGGCGTCCTGGAAGGACTCGATCAAAGCTATGATGGGCCCCTTGGCTGGGTTAGTCGGGATGGTCAAACGCGAGGCCAAACCGCCCCGCGTCGATCGGGGGTGTGTGGTTCCACCGCCTCTGCTACGACCCCAATACCAGTCGAGTGTGGGCTCGGACAGCAGCATCGAGTCCCCAAAACGAATGCCGATACCAGGTCGTCCGCCGCGAATCATGCAACTGACAGCTGCACCGACGCGGACGAAGAGCCAGTCCCCCGAAGAGAACGTGATCCCTAAAGCATCGGAAGACGCGATCATCCGGCTGATGCGGTCGACAAACGCCAGGCGCGCGATCAAGACGAGGATCCGGAAGACTTGTTCGATCTGGAAACCGAGACGCCGGGAACCGCGGCCGCGGCCTCAACCGCGACGGCTGGAACGAGTCTCACCCGAGTACGCCTCTCCGCGTTTTCTGAACCCAAGGAATTCCACGGCCGAGACGCCAGCGAAGAAAGCTCGAGCATGGTTCAACCGGGTAAAGTCCGCGTCGCGTCGCGACGGAATGACGGGAGAAGAAGTGTGTGCGCTGTTCGGAGACTTGATGGCAGGCCCCGCCCGCCAGTGGTACTTGCAGCTATCCAAGAACGCCCGGAAGTCATGGACTGACATCACGGAACAGTTCAGGATCCAGTACTGCGGCAAAGGCGTGTCCATGGCAAGTCGCTACTACCATGCATCGAAACACCCCGACGAAACTCCGCTGGAATACTTGTACAGGCTCAACGTGGCGGCCATGCGGGCCAAAATCCCCTACGCGGACGGAACGGCCGAGGAGAAACGGGAGCACGTGGAGCTATTCATCAACACCCTTGGATCCCAGGAACAAGAGTTAGCATCCCGTCTCACGCTCATGAAAGTCCCAGATGCGAACGCCCTGGAGAAGAAATTGCGCGCTCGACAACGAGGACTCGCTCATCAGAAGAAGGCACTATTCGGGTCAAACAAGTTCCGACAGAAGGCCCCAGTCTCGCCGGCGCCACCCCCGCGGGCGGTGCACGCGATCCATGCCGCGACAGACGGCTACGACTCGGGGCGGGAAAGTTGTGACAGCGAGGACCAGTTGTACGACCAGGATCGGGATTAGGACGACCGGGTAAAAATGTTTGTGGCCGGCCAAATGCCGCCGGGGGAACCCGCGTGTCGCGACGCTGGAGTGGACGATGCGGGACGCGATCGCCCCCGATGCCGACATTGTAGCTCGCATTGACACTCGGAGGGAGACTGCTGGAGTTTGCTGACGTGCCAAAAATGTGACGGCCGTCACCCGACGGACCGCTGCCTGCGCGCGTGTAAGGCCTGTGGAGACGTGCACGACATAGGTGGATGCCCAATGGAAAAATTCTTCAACCAGCTTCGTCAATGGTATGATCCGCAGAAACACGCGGGGATGCTTCCACTGATAGCCGAAAATATGTTAAACTAGATCGCTCGCTGGGTCAGAAACCAGTACGAGACGAGCGATTCGTTTTAGTCTATGTATTTGTGACCAAGAAGTCGCGAAAGGCGGTTAGTGAAAGCTCGGCTGCCTCCAACGATAATACATGTGAATCCAAACGGGTACGTACCACGCGTGAGCGTGCTCCTCAAGTCGCGACCCTCAGATACGCGGACGAGTATGCACGAGAACCCCTTCTGGACGCGATTGACTTGAAACCGGGAGAGCGACGTGGGTACTGGAAACATTACGCGCCGCAGAAGTGGTACAAATAAGCCAAGATTCATGGGAACTCGTGAGGTAGGCTGCCTGATCGACACAGATGTGACACAAACTTGCGTTGGAATCCACGATGAAACGTACTACACAATCGGAAGAACGAGAGTCAAGATCACCTTGGCGGGGAACTTGGTGTACTTCATGGACCTCTGGGTGGGGGATTTAGTAGGCCAACACGCGATACTGGGGACGAACTTCTTTGTCCCAGCAGGAGTACGTATCGACACGGCGGATGGGACTGCCTGCCTGCCGGACGAAGTCCGCATTCAGCTGATCGGGAGGCGACCTCTGTACGGCGCCAAGATGCATCCAATATCCGCCGCGTCGCCACTGAGGATCGACCCAGGACGGACACAGGACGTCTCGCTGAGATCCGACCGAGCCGCACCGCTGCTCTGGGTAACTCGAGGGAAGTCGTGGGTCATCCATCACCCTCATCAAAGGAAGGATCGGGCGGAGATTGTATCTGCGTGTTACGAACATCGGGGAGTGAAGGGTAACGCTCGACGCTCACACTCCAATAGGCTGGTGGACGCCTGCAGACGCTGTTCCGCGCGCGTTCGGTTTCGTTCAACCGGGTTCGCGCCGCTACCAAGAATGACAGAACCTGGCGTACAGCGCAACCTGCGATGCTGACGATGTCTGGGTTGGGGAGGAATCCAACGTTCCCATGACGGAACGCCCGACATACCAAACCCCGCAGAGAGTCCTGTGTCGAGATGGGGGACGGTCTGCCAGCCCTGAGGAAGAGTGTCCAGATGTGCTGCCCGTGATCGCCGCGATTGTGACCACTCAGAGCGAAGCGACGAAGAATCGACCCAAGATCGAGAAGCACGTCGAAGCAGCCCAGAGACGCACGTCTCAGACTTTGAGATGGATGTCCAGGTCGAAGCGGAAGAGGACGCAGTCCTCATCCATGAAGGCTCCGACCTCTTCGCGGAAGACCTGGAGGCAGAGATGGCAGTCTTGCTGGATCTCTCACTGACCGCCGAAGTGAAGATCGAAGACCTCAAGGTCGGGCAGTCGACCAACGTCGATCCAGAAGCAGCCGCCCGCGAGGGAGAACGCCTGCGCCAGATCATCTGGAAGCGGCGGAAGTGGCTAATCGGGAAGGGTAACGCGTTACCGCCCGTAGCCGTCGGAGTCGTCTGTGACATCGATGTTGGAGACGCGAAGCCCGTCGCTCAACGTGTCAGAAAAATCCCGCCACAGTTCAAGGAGAAGGTGGCCGATCTCATTAAAGGCCTCCTTAGTGCAGGCATGATCCAACCGTCGACGTCACCCTGGGCATCACCCATCGTTGTGATCGTTAAGAAGAATGGGGTCGACATTCGACTCTGTATCGACTACAGGTTGGTGAACGGCCTCACGCAGCTGATGGTATACCCGATGCCACTGGTGAACGACTTGCTGGAGGACCTCGACAAGCATCTGGGGTACTGCTCCTTGGACATGGCCAGCGGGTTCTGGGTCGTTCCCATGACAGATCGTGCTCGACTCATTTCGGCCTTCATCACCCCATTGGGTTTCTTCGAATGGCTGCGCATGCCTTTCGGATTGTGCAACGCCCCCCCCAGATTTACCAACGCTTGATCGACAACGCGCTCTACGGGTTCTTACGATTGTCGCCCGACAATGCCGCGCGGGACGTTTTCGAAGGAGGCGATCCCGAACGGCCGGGAATGCATTCCGTTTTAGGCCGTCGCGCGTACATCGACAACATTCTGATTGGAGGCAAGACTTGGGACGACTTGTGTGAGAAGGTTGAACGTCTACTAGACGTATGTGAGCAATGGCATCTGTCCATCAGCGTCGAGAAGAGCGAGTGGGGAATGTCGCAGGTCGACTACCTGGGCCATTAGGTCACGGAACGTGGTCTCCGAAGAACTTGGAATCGCTTACCGCGTTATAATTTGCACGCACGCTAAAGGGTCTGCAGTCCTTCTTGGGTAGCCTCAACTACTACCACCGGTTTATGCAGGACTTCGCCGTATACGCGGCCGCGCTCTACACGCTCACGGGGCAAGATTTCGAAGCGTATTCAACATCACAAGAGGTCCGAGAACAGGAGAAGTGGAAGCACGCCCGCGCGCGTTCGAAATTCTTAAGGCCAAGTTGACTGAGACCCCGATGTTGAAGCACTTCGACCCAGAACGGGAACCCGTCGTGATCGTCTATGTGAACGCCTGGGCCATAGCCGCCGTTCTCGCCCAAGTCCACGATGACGTGTGTATGCCCGTTAAATTCACCAGCCGGACGTTGAAGCCCAACGAGCTGAATCACAACATCGTCGAGAAGGAAATCTTGGCTCTGTTGCGGGCTCTGAACGACTGCTTCACGATGCTGGCAGGACGGACGGTGCGCGTTTTGACGCGTCACACGACTTTGGCATGGTTGTTCAGGCCGAAAGGATTGCAAGGCCGGCTGTCGCAATGGGCAGCAGTGCTCTCACCCTGGAGACTGGAAGTCTTCCGGTCGCTGAAGGGCGAAGATAAGATACTCGGGACGCTGGCCGCGAGTATAACCCCACGCGAGTTCGTGGACGCGGCCTTGGAAGAGATCGCCCCGCGAAGACGTCCATCCCGGACCACGGTGATCCCGATCCCCACGGTTGCCTCCGATGAGGAGTTGTACGTTGTGAGCTTCGACGGCTCGGCTAAAGCCAAACGAGAAGGAGGAGCGTGCAGCACAGTCGTCTAGAAGCTGCCTGGATGGAAGGTCGCTCGAGCTGCCTCTGGGTACGCGGCCGACCTTACGGTCAACGAAGCCGAGTATCGAGGCCTGCTGCTGGGATGTTCTTTACTCGAAGGACTAGAAGTTGTACGGCTGATCGTCTGCGGGGACTCTAATCTCGTCATACGCCAAATGCGAGATGAGATGGACTACAAGTCGCCGGGGCTAAAGCTGCTACGGCAACAGGCCAAGAACGCGCTGGAAGCGTGGCCTCGTCATGAGTTGTTCCATGTGCGTCGGGACTGGAATGCAAGCGCCGACATGGTGGCCGGTCAAGCTCTGCAGCGGCAAGCCGGGCTGAACGTCTCCGACCTGCGAGAGACTCAAGATCTGATCACGTTGAATAGACTGGGGGAAGTCGTGCGCCCTAGGACGCACGAAGCGGATCTCGATCCACAGGAACCGACGACGCCCCACGACAATGTGAGAGAAACGGCGGCCCCGGTGCTACCAGTGATCGCACGATCCGCTGCAACGCGAGCCGCGTCCCACCGATCGCGAGCTCCAGAGGCTCTCCGAGAGCTGGAAGTACAACGTCTCCGGCTAGATCGCGTCCGTGCTGCCCACGACGAGGAAGTTTGGATCGCCAACTTGAAGAAATACTTGCGAGGTGAACTGGGAAGTCTCTCAAAGCGAGAAGCGAAATACTGCCGCAAGATCGCACCTCAGTACGAGGAAGGCGAGAGCGGGCTGCTGTGCTATCGCACACGAGGCAACGAGGCCGCCGAAGATCGAGACGCGATCCTCAAGCTGGTCGTCCCAGAAACGCTCCGATACGACATTCTCCACCACTACCACGCGAGCCTCGAGGAGGCCACCAGGGGATTGGACATACGTACCAACGCATACGACACCACTTCCACTGGCCCGGCATCTTCAAGAGCGTTCAACGCTACGTCGGAGAATGTACGGACTGTGAGACGGGAAAAGGTCGACCGACGATACAGGGCGAGTCACCAGGCAACATTGTCGCGACGTATCCGTTCCAAGTCATTGCGATGGACCATATTCCGTCGCTACCCGCGTCGCACAAAGGGAACACCGAACTGCTTGTGTGGGTTGACTTGTTCACGGGTTTTGTCATTACGAAGGCGAATGCGTCGTGAAGTGCACAGACGGTAGCCGAAGTTTACGAAGAGGCCGTCTTTCGACGTGTCGGCGCAAGTGAAGCCATCCGTCACGATCGCGAGCCCGGTTTCATGGCCGACTTCTACAAGGCGTTCAACAAACTGATGGGCCAGAGACAGCGAGCGACACTCGCGTGTCGTCCTCAGGCGAACGGTGCTGCAGAACGAATGGTACAGACGGTAACAAGAGTGGTCAAGATGTATATCACGGACGTCGACCAGGGTGACTGGGATGAGTATGCCGAGAGACTCACTTTTGCGTTGAACACGGCCCACGATAGAACGCGGGACGAGACCCCGTTCTACCTCGTACACGGCTGGGACGCGCGGTCTACGCTGGAGGCAACGCTCTCGATCGGAAACACGTCTGTGGTGTAGGGAACACCAGATTTCGTGGAGCACTCGAAGTCAAGGCGGAACAAGGTACCAAGACGACCAGGAAAGCAGCACCGACGGTACTGCTCGGCTGGATGGTACACTGTGCCAGTCCGCCGAGCTCGCCGAGTTCGCAAGCTTCACGAGCGCACTGCGGCCGACTGAATGGGAATCAAGAGCACCGGAGACCATGGACGGGTGGCTCCACGCAAGGAGAAGACGCACGTACGGCGGGCCGAGTGCGGGGGGCGCTAGGAGACGCTCAGCCGAGTTGAAGGCAGTTTCCAGGCCTTGAGCTCGGCTAAACAGAGCCGCCGGCCGCCCAGACGACGCGGGGTACGGCCAGAAGGCGCACATAAGGACCAAGCGTGAGCCCGGCGAGCCCAGCAGCACTCAGCCGAGTCGGCCAGACCTCCCCGTTGAGCTCGCCGGGTTATCCGGACAACTTATCCGGCTCCGCCGAGTTCGAGGCGTTGTAGCGAGGGTGAAGGGTCGGCCGAGATCCGAAACCACTCCATTTCACTTGATATTTGTATAGGACCTTAGGAATAGTAGAGGCGCCCTTTCAGGGCGCCCAGGAGACTTAAGAACAAACAGAGCAGCATTTTCTAGGCCCACAACACGTGCACACTTTCCGGTAAGTCCCTGCACGGGGTCGGATTATGCCTGCCGTCGGTACTTGAGAGGCATAGCTTGTAGGGTACTCGACTGGCAGCGCCAAGAGATTAGGTCGGTCCGGGATTGGGCGTTGGGTGCTCGCCAAGTGCGAAGGAAAAGTCTCGCTAATTCAGCGAGCCGGTACGCCGGACAGCCCGGGTGCCGTTACTCTTCAAGTCGGGTTGCTTCTGCCCCGGCGGCCTGTAAAAGCGCTAGCGCACCGCCGTCCATCCTTTGGTGGAGGGCACAGGAGTTTGTGAACGGAGTCCGCTAGCTCGGCGGATCTCCGGAAGAGTGGACCTTGGTTGGCAGGTGTCGGCGAGAGGCGAGATACCCGCTGTCCCGGTTGGGCCGAACCGCGAGGGGACAACCCCTGCGCAGGCCAACAAGCGCCGACCTAACTCGGCGATTGTTGTGGTTTGTGCTGGAGATCCACATCTGACGATATTTGTGTATTCTGCAACACCACAACCGGTGCCGCGACCCGGGAACAGGGGTGAGCTTGTGTTTCGAAGGTACCAGCTAACCACGGTTTTAGAAGAGCAAGGAGAGAGAAGATGGTCAAAGGAATTGTAACGCCGAGCCTGGCGACGGCCAGAGCTAACTCGGCGGAGCTAACCAACTCGACGGACTCGACGGCGGCGGCGATTATGGACGCGACGGCGGAAGTGACGCGCTCCGTCTCGTTCGACGATGAGGAGGCCCGAGACCATGGAAGTGATGATGAGGAAGAGTTGGAGATGAAGGCCGAGTATGACGCGGTGAAGTCGACGGCGGAACTACTCGACGAAGTCGAGGAGTTGTCGCTACAAGTTGGGCGCATGGGAAACCCGCTCCCAGTTCAGCGAAACTTAACCGCCGAGCTCGGCGATGATGCGGACGATGACGATGACGACGTTGCTCCAGGGGACCGTCCGCCCCCAATACCGAGAGCGACGAAGAATGCGGATACGCCGAGTGCGAACAAGGTTTTGGCTCGACTCGGCGAAGAGATGAAGACGCAGAGTGATTGGATGGTGATGTTTGGGCCGGTGGCAATGACCCAAGCGAAATGGCCTGTGCTGGGGTCGGAGCTGGCCCAGCCAGTGAACAGCACCGATGTCAACCAGTTGGCGGAGGATACCATGCTGCTTCTGAAGGCAATGGGGTATCGGTGCAAGAGCCGACCCAGCAGCTTGATGCTGGACGGATGGACCCCAAGGCGAGCCTCGCTGGAGTTGATGCGGTGGAAACGGCGACTGAGATGGGCGTTCGGACTCGAACAACCGGCGGGACCTCGGCAATCGGTTGCAAAACGAACCGCCGAGCCCCATCAACTCGGCGAAGACCCCAGCAGGATTCCGTTACCGAAGACGCCGGAGATGAAGAAAGGTCGGCGTGAGGTGTTCCGGGCGACGGAAGGGACCCCGTACTTTGAGGATTCCCACATGAAGACTCCTGTGAGAGAGAGGTCGAGTGGGGGTCGGTACGCCGAGTTCTACGACGAGGCGGACGAAGCAGAACTCGGCGGAGACGACGACGATGGAAAAGGGACTACCAAGACTCGGCGAAGGCGGTAATCAAGCGACTGAGCTTCGACGACAGCGACAGGGCCCAGTACTTGGAAGTGCGTACCCACGCTTCGCTGGACAAGATCGCCGAGTTCGAGGGAAAGCGTTACCGCTCTGAAGACTCGCTCCAGTGGTTGAAGCGATTTATCTACGAGATGAAAGGCACGAGGATGGCCCAAGATGCTTGGTGCGAGCTGTTCTCGCTGAGTTTAGGGCGCGCAGCTAAAGGATGGTACCCCCAGCTGCCGAAGAAGACTCAGCGGAAGTGGAGCCTTCTCAGCGAGGCATTCCTGGACTACTACTGTTCGCAGTTCGACCAGTCAGCGCGTACGCGCTACTACTCAGCTCGACGCAAGGAGAACGAACCTGTGTGCGACTTCCTGATATGCTTGAACGGATACGCGAAGTCGGCCAAGATCCAGTATAAGTCTAAGGGGCCGGACGCTGCTGATCACGTCGAGCACTTCTTGTTGAATTGTGGAGACGACGACATCATGGACCTGCTCTATCCGCAGCAGCTCGACGCCATCAAGAAAGTGGAGAAGATTATCAACCAGAAGATCCTGGGGAAAAAGCGGAAGAAGCAGCGGGACCGGCTCATAGGAGCGTACAGTCGAGATGGGAAACGGTCTGAGTCGACTCGGCGGAGTGACCTCCGCCGAGATGACCGACGAGACGAACGCCGAGATGATCGACGCGGAGATCGCCGAGACGACCGGCGACTGCGCCGAGACGAGGGCCGGGACCGCCGACTTGCAGCAGCTGCAGTGCTGGAGGATGATCCGTACGAGGTGGCGGACCGGCGACGCATGGCTCGGTACGATTTCGAGAGCGACCGCAGCGATGACAGCTATCATAGCTGTTCGGACTCGGCGGACGACTCGGAAGAAGACTTCCTAGACGCTGGGAACGTGAGCGATCGCGGTCGTTGGTCTGGCGATCGCAACAACTCGGCGAAGACACCAAGGGGTGATGTTCGCCGAGTTCCGCCCGGGGCAACTGAGCGAACTGGGCGGTCCGCCGAGCGCCGAGACTATGATGACTCCCGTGAACTCCCACCGTACGGACCCTGTGCCGCCTGTGGTGGAGCCAACCACTCCGTCCACTTCTGCCGTCGGCGATGCAAGTTCTGCAAGCAAGTCCGTGATGCAGGGCAATGTGAACTGTTCCAACGCTACGAGAAGCTGGCCTTATTTGTCAAGGCAAATGTCGACAAGTCGAAGGTGCCAGATGATCTACAAGACCTCTATACGCCGAGTGATTTAAACTCGGCGGCCCGCCAACACTGACTGGGTTGGACACTACCGGGCTGCCACAGTCCGCCGAGTCGGCAGTAGAAGCGACCTTTGTGTTTGCTTTCGTCGGCGAAGCAAAATGGCCCGAGGAACGGAGTGAGGACAGTGATGGTTCAAGTGAAAACGACGGTAATGGCAGTGAGCTCGACGGATCGGATGAAGAACGCCGAGCGATAGTGGATAGTGCAGTGGCGACTCAGCGGACGAGAGAGTTGGTGACGACCACGAAGGTGATGAAGTTGCTCCCTGGAGAAAAATTGGGGTGGTGGTCGTCCCAGAAGTTCGACCGCCGAGTTCGGATGAGAGCGCTTGTGATGGGGGCGGTGAACGACCAGCGGACGAAGATCCTACTGGATACGGGGGCGAATGTGACTGCCATCACGGAAGCGTTCGCCAAGAAGCTGCGATTGAAGCAGCGAGTCGTGAGCCACGACATGCAGATCGATGTACAAGGCATTGGGGAATACAAAATCCCAACCCAGACCAAGGCGACAGTGAAAGTGACACTCGGCTGGGAAGTAGCTTACGAGTTCGATGTGTGGATTATGAACCACCATGCAGGAGTCGACTTAATCCTAGGTACGGATTTCATGATCCCTGCAGGGATCCGACTCGACTTGTTTAACTCGACGGCCAAACTGCCCGACGAGGTGATCGTTCCGCTGCTTCGATCGAAGAATGCAGCGGAAATGCCGCGGGACAGCCTGTACATCACAGACGGGCCTGCGGAGCCTATGAGCTTGCCGAGTAGGCTCCCCGCCGAGTTCTAATTGCGTAAGCAACAACCCGACGACTCGACGCACGACTTGTGGATACGGCGCACACGAGACTGGGTTCCCACCGTGATCGTCAACCGGAGTGGCAAAGCCGTGCGCGTAGTGCTCACAAATGTGAGGGCGGTGGCTGTCTGGTGCCCAGCCCACTTCTCGGTGGTTGCGTGGGCCCCGCATGGGGTACTTCCTCCCGAGGGATATATCCGGTTGAGCTCGGTGAAGTACAGGGACTGGCAGGTCCTGGCCTATGAAGCTGCTATCGACAAAGTTCTATTGAACAAAGAAGAGCAGCTGTATGAAGGGTGGCTGGCACGACAGCCGCCAGCTGTGGAACGTAGGCCGTACAAGGAGCCTGAGGCGGTGGTCGCTCGACCCCCCGAAGCAGGAGGCGAACCGGGACTCACGTGCGCCCAGCAATGGGAACTGCTGGCCCGGCGAGGAGAAGAGCTAGCCGAGTTCGCTGGACGGACTAACCCGTCCAATCTATCAGACGCGAACGGCGGCCACGTTATCAACTCGGCTAACAGCGAATGGAGTCCACAGGACGACTCCGCCGAGTCGGGAGGCGATGAGAACGACGTCGTAGACGAAAACAGCCGCCTCACCTTGACACACGACCAGGATATGGCCACGTGCTCAACCGGCCAGAGCGGCCCCTCCTCGCCGAGCGACTCAGCTGAGCCAAGGGTGCAAGGACAACAGTCGACGCATCTTTCGAAGTCAGTCGAGTTGATCCCTGGGGAGACCGGACCTAGCCCGCCCTCCGGTCGTCCCAACAGCGAAGAAGTCGATGTCAGTGATGAATTCCTGGATGAGGACCCGGAAGAGAACCTCCGGCTACGCTACCTCCTCGCTGCACGACTCGGCGAAGAGCGGGAAGCCATGGAAGACCGGCAGTCCGCCGAGTTCGAGCATTCCGCAGTAGATCTGGCGTTAGAGGACTACGCTCACGAGTTGGCCTTCCTGTCTGATTTGACAGAGGTCGTCCCGACGCAGCTCGACTACTCGGTGAGTAACGTGACGTGTGAGGCCCACTCGGCGGAGCAGTCCAAGCGGTTGTTGGACGTATTGAAGTCACACGAACACGTTATGATTTCTAGTGGGAACGCGTTGTCCCCACCGCGTATGGGGTGGTGTGCGACATCGACGTCCAGGGGCATGAGCCCATCCGGCAACGCGCCCGCCGAGTTCCGTTGAAACATCTGGGCAAGTTATATGAGCTGCTCAAGGTGCTGTTGAAGTCACGACTCATAGCGTTCTCCAACAGCCCGTGGGCCTCCCCGATAGTGATCGTCCTGAAGAAGAATGGGGTCGACACACGCCTGTGCATCGACTATAAGATGGTCAATGCCGTCACGCTGCTTATGGAATACGCCATGCCACTGGTGGATGATTTGCTCACCGAGCTTGAGAATTACCTGTGGTTCTGCTCGCTCGACGCAGCGAGCGGCTTCTGGGCGGTGATGATGACTCGGCGAGCTCGGTGGATCTCGGCGTTCGTCTGCGCACTGGGTCATTTTGAATGGTTACGAATGCCATTCGGCCTTAAGAACGCACCCATGATATATCAACGATTGATCGACAACGCACTGTGGGGGTACGTGCAGCCGAAGGGTGGATGGGCCGCCTTCGCCGAGCGCATCCGCCGAGCTGAAGCCGAGTCGGAAGCCCAGCGGAAGACCCACTCAGCCGAGTTCAGACCCGAGTCGAGTCTGATGTCGAAGTTCGAAGCAGATCGCCGAGCTCAAGTTGAGCCCGATCCGCTTGAACACTTTATCAACAACCCGGATGCAGATATGTTCTCGACTGGAGAACCGGATGAGTCGCAGGTGGCCCCCGTGTTTGAGCGCAGGTCGTTTGTGGACGACATTTGCTTTGGTGGAAGATGTTTCGACGACTGCCTGAACGCTTTTGACAGATTGTTGACCCGGTTCGCCGAGTGTCGAATCCGTGTGAGCTTCCCGAAGAGTATTTTCGTTCAGCCCAGAGTCGACTTCCTGTCCCATGGGGTGACCTCGGAGGGGATTCAAGCCGATCCGAAGAAGGTGTTGGCCATCGCCGAGCTCCATTTCCCAAAGACGAAGAAAGGAATGCAGGCGTTCCTGGGAGCGTTGAACTATTATGCCCGGTTCATCCAGAACTTGGCAGTGTATGGGACCGTACTGTACCAACTTAAGGACGCCGACTTCGAGCTAGGGGGTGACCTATCCGCAGCCAATACAGTGTTCGCCGAGTTGAAAAGAAGGTAGCAGACGCCCCAATACTGCGGCATTTCGACTCGGCGGAAGACGTCCACGCTATGCTATTTGCGAACGACTGGGCGCTGAGTAGCACACTGATGCAGATGCACGATGGTAAACTCCACCCAGTCCGGTTCTGTGGTCGAGTGCTCAAGGACAACGAACTCGGCTATCACCCCGCCGAGAAGGAAGTACTACCCCTCATCCAGCTCATCAAAGTGTACTATACACTCCTCGCTGGGAAGACGATTAATGTTTACACGCGGTTCTCGACGCTCGAATGGGTTTTTAACTCGAAGTCTCTCTATGGCCGAGCGGTCAGCTTTGCGGTGCTCCTGTCGCCGTATCACCTCAAGGTCAAGCGAGTTCGAGAACAAGACGCAGCTTTCGTTCAGTTGCTGCAGGCGTCGATACCCCCGGCAGTAGGCCTCGACGAACTCCTCGCACATGTGGCCCCACCGTCTAAGAGCTCGGCGACCGTCCGGATGGACCCAGAACTCCTCTATGCGCGTGTACCAGTAGCCTTCAAGGGGCACGTACTGTCATTTGACGGCTCGGCGAAGACCGAAAAAAAAAACGGTGGCTACGGCAGCTGCTCGTGGATCTTGTGGCGGTTACCTGAGTTGCACATTGAGATCGCTGCGAGTGCGCACCTCCAGTCGACCACGGTGAATATAGCCGAGTACACTGGCATGAACAATGGGGTGACCGCCGCTTTGGAGCGCAGGGTCACTGATCTGATAATCGTAAGTGACTCTCGGCTTGCAATCCAGCTATCCATGGGGGTGATCGCGTGTAAGAAGGAAGCACTCCAAGTCGAGTTGGCACGTCACAAGAAGCTAGTCGAACAACTGGATTCAGTTCGATACCTCCACGTAGTGTGCCTCTACAACTCGGCGGCCGACTCCCTCGCAACAGAAGCGTTAGAAGCCAAGGCTGAGAAGGTGGTGTTGAACGCCGAGCGGAAAACCGAGTTGAAAACGTTCAATCGAATCCAAGAGATGCTGTACCGAGCTGAAGACTCGACGGAGAAAGCCGAGTTAGAACCCAAAGTCGCAGCGTGACGCGGAGCCAAGCTCGCCGAGTCCGATTCGAGGACGAGTCGGCACTAGTGGAACAAGAAAGGGGTCCACCAGACGAATTCGAGCAAGGCAGCAGGCCTCCAAGCGAGAGACGGGCGGTGGAAGGCGAAGCCGAGTTCGGAGGAAAACGAGAAACTCCGGCAAGCCCAGCCGAGCTCCCGGTGGAACTCGGCGAAGCCCGGGAGCCAACCGCTATGGATATCGACCCAGTGCTCGTACAAGCAGAACGCCGCCAAAGAATCGCCAAAGCGCAATATGAAGAACTGCGGTGGTCGGACCTCAAGGCTTATCTGCGGGGCGACTACGCCCAGTTAACACTCCGCCGAGCTCACAATGCCGGAAAGGTCGCCGAACAGTTCGTACTCAGTGAAGACAGCCTTCTGTATCGACAAGACAAGGCGAGAAGACCAACGAACTCGGCGAACTGGGCTTGTCGCTAAGATTGGTGGTTCCGACGACCATGATTGACGAGATCTTGCAAAATTGCCACAACCCCGTTGAAGGAGGGCATCAAGGAATCGTCAGGACTTACCATAGCGTGCGAGCGGATTATTACTGGATCGGGTTATATGCTGATGTGGTCAAGCACGTCCAAGTCTGTGAAGACTGCAGCACCAACAAGAGCAAGCCTCACTTAAAAGGATACTCGCCGGGCAACGTGGTCTCAGATAGACCGTTCCACGTCGTGTCCATGGATTTCGTGATCCCACTGCCGAAGACTCGGCGGGGAAACACGGCTTTACTGCTATTCCAATACCATTTCACTGGATTCGTGATCGCGAAGGCTATGAGCGAGACAAGGGCACTTGAAGTCGCCAAGGCGTTCGAAGAGTGCGTGTTCCGGAGGTTCGGAGCCCCGTCACTGATTCGACACGACCGAGACCCAAGGTTCATGAGTGAAGCCTTCCAGAAGTTCTCAGATATGATGCAGTCGAGATCAAGAGCAACGCTGAGTTACAGGCCACAGGCGAACGGCCAGCAAGAGCGGTCTGTGAAGCCCATGATACAGACGGTCCGCGTCTACGTGGAAGATCCACTCCAAACCGACTGGGACGACGTAGCCGAGAAGCTGGTCCATGCTATCAACAACTCAAGAGATTCGACTCGGCGGGAAAAACCGTTCTACTTGGTACACGGCTGGGACGCTAGGTCTACACTCAAGGCTATGACTGAGTCCGTCCGCCAGGGTGGAGGCAACTCGGCGGGAGCTGTGGAGTGGCGCCGAGAAGCCAACCGACAGAGAGAAGTAGCATTACGGCTGGCTGCCGAGTTCCAACTAAGGGAGAAAGCCCGGCGAGCGAGGGAACACAACTAAGCACTCAGCCGAGTCGAAAGGAGAGCTGTCCCTACAAGTGTTCGAGGTAACACCCAGCGGTGCGATCCAGAAACCGAGTCAGAACAACTCGGCGGAGAAGACAACTCAGCTGGGCGGACAAAAATAGACGGAGGCATTGAATCCGCCGAGTCAGCCGAGTCCGCCGAGCTCGCTGAACCCAGGAAGTCGTTGTTCAAAGAAGGTGACCAAATGTGGTTGTTCATGGAAAGAGTCAAGCCGGGTCTGACCAAGAAGCTCGCCCACCGATGGCATGGGCCGTTCAGAGTAACGAAGAAGGTTGAAGAGTTCGCTTACGAGCTAGAACTTCCTGACAAGAGCGGATACCGGTTCTATCCTGTCGTCCACGTCTCCAGGCTGAAAGCCGTTACTGGACCCGGCGAGAGACCGTCAACTCGGCTGGTAGCCGAGCTCGCCGAGTCGGACCGACTCGACTTCGATGAGGAACTGCTCCCGGAAGACAGCTGGGAACCGGACGAGGACGCTGACAAGTACGAAGTCGAGGCCATTTTAGAAGACGAGTTACCGCTATCCACAAGCACGGCCAGGACGCAGAGGATGTTCAGAGTGAAGTGGGTCGGCTACGATGAGCCAACCTGGGAACCACTGCCTATCCTCTCGTGCGGAGGACTTCTCTTTGACTATCTGCAGCAAAAGAAATGTGAAAACCGTCTGCAAATGGTGCAAGTTGCAGATGAGACTTAAAAGCTATTGCACCAAAAAAATGATGATCCACCGACTCGGCGAAGACCAGCAGGCCGAGATGAGTTGAAGAAAGTTACTGCGTCAAACTACATGTATTGCATGAATTACGAAATGGAAGTTACGGAGAAAGGAAATCACAAGGATCCGAGCTGGCGCATCAAAGCGGAACATCACAGTGTGCTGACGAAGTAGTCGAGCCCGCAAGCGAAGCAGCCGCGGCCAACAAATTCATGGAACTTCTCGCCGAGCTTGCCACGGTAGCCGAGCTAGCAGGAGCAGTCGAGCTGGCAGCCATCGCCGAGTTCGCTATCCTCGCCGAGCTCGCCGCCATCACTGGACTTGCTGCCGCAGCCGAGCTTGCCGCTGTAGTCGAGCTCACTGGGCCGTCAGTACCGGGAGCGGTCGCCGCGGAGACACCAACCGAGCCGGGAGGCAACACCGACTGACTCGTCGAGTCGAGAGGCCCTTCGGGCGACGCTGGCCCGAAGATGTAATACACTGGCGACGGCTCACACAGGTTGGGTGAGCTGAGCAGGGACCCAGAAGGCGGATCGAGGTCCTCCGCCGACCAGCCGAGTTCTCCGGTTTCACACCCTTGGAAGATGTGAATGCCTGACCGGTTGGATGGGGCCGGGGCACTCGACGACATCTGGGGCGGGTCCGCCTCATCCAAGTCCACGTCTTCGCCGACCGAGTCCTCCACCAGACGAGGGTCAACACCCTTCGACGTGAACACCAAGAACTCGACGTTCCGGGATCTGAAGCACGTGTTGAAAGGGTGGGCCGCCGGATCCGTCAACCACCAAGCTCGCCAAGGCTCGCTGCAATCAACTGATTTCGCTGTCTGACACCAATCCTTGTCCGAGGGCACTCAAGCGAGATTCACCAGTGGGTATAACGGAACGAAAGGCTCGAAGAAAAGCTCGGCGTCCACCTCCGGAGCTGCCAGTCCGCCGAGTTCCTTCATCACCACCGCGTGTAGCTCGTCGGGCAGGATAGTCATCAAGCTCCGAAGGGCGTCGCTGCGGCGCTTCCGAGCAGCCTTGTACAAGAGCCAGAGCTCGTACGACTCGGCGATCTCCTCGTAGGTCGAGCCGACATTCTGAGAGGGGTGAAGACCCGTCAGGATACTCGACTCGACGAGCCAGTGATTCCGCTCAAACAGCGCCAAGAAGTACCGGGTTGGATTGTCGACGACCGAACGCTTGCTGCCAACCGGAGCCGGAATCTCACCGCGAATCTTCACCCAAAGGTCACCCAGTCGCTCCATCAAGTTGCTCGGCCTAGCCGAGCTAGCGAGTCGAGATCGCGCCTCCTCGAACACCCGCAGAGAGAAGAGAAAAGGGGTGTCAGGAAGGAGACGGCGAATACATTGCGCCGGGTGGCCGGGATCGAAGACGTTCACGAAAGCTCGGATGCCAGCTGGAGAACACTTGGTGGGAGGCACCCGGGGTTTGCCGGTCGAAGTATCCACGGCAATCTGCCTAGTTTGGTGGCCGAGGATCGCGTTCCAACACCGGGCAGATCCAAAGTGCAGGAACTGCAGGTCTTTGAGTTGAGCCAACTGCGCAGAGATTCGGGAGTCCCGCGAGACCGCCTGCGCAGCACGAGTCTGCAACACAGTATACGATATCCGCAGAGCTAGGGGCAACACCAGGTTGGGGTGCACACCGGTGTCCCCCGCTGTGATCCGGGTCCCTGCTGAGCGAGCTGGATCCAGCCGGGGACGACTAGCCGAGCTAGCAGACCCAGGAGAACTCGGCGGAGCTGGACGGGAATGACTAGCCGAGCTAGCCGACCCAGGGGAACTCGGCGGAGCCGATTTTTTGCTCCGCTTAGCCGACCGAGAGTCATCCACCGAGTCAAGAGAAGCTCGGCGTTTTGATTTCTTCGACTTGGGTCGATGCTTCGACTCGTGCTTGGACTTGCGTTCGTGCTTGTGCCGGTGCTTGTGCTTGTGAACGCGCTTCTTCTTAGACCGTATTTTTTTCTTGGAGTGGGCCGAGTCCGAGTCATCCGACTCGGCGGAGGAGCCCAGTAGGGTCCGACGGGCCGCGCGATACGACTGAGCTTTGCCGGTAGGAGGAGGCAGGGACTTCGAAACGAGGGAACGTAGCGGGATGTCGTCGGAGTCCGGTGAATCCTGACTCCGCGCTTCCTTCTCTTCTGCATCAGCTTCAACTTTCTCCTCCCACTCGTCGCTAGTAGCCGAGCTCGACCTAGGAACGACTCCGCCGAGTCAATCGCTCTCATCTCCACCATCATCTGAATCCGAAGACCCGTCCGAAATACTCAGCGGGTGAGCCGACGTCCCAGTGGGGTCAACGGAGCTACCGCTGGGCGAGTCCTGGGCGTGCAGTCGACCGAGGACGACGTCGTCGGGAGTGTCCAGCTCATGCAGGAGGTGCGCACTGAGGGCCCGAGAAGTGGCCGCCTTAACTCGGGCTGGCCGACCGGAGGGCGAAGTCAGCGCGGCGGAGCCAGAAGGCACGGCAGGCCGAGTGGAACTCGACGGAGTGCTTGGAGCTTGAGTCAGTACGGTCGACGAAATCGAACTGGATCTGTCGGCCCCACGCACGAGAAGCCGCGACGATGACCAGGGAATCGAACAAGATAATAGTCGGCGTGTCGCCGAAGCCAAAGCCGAAGCAGCAGCCGAGCGACCCGCGCTCCCAACCACGAAAGGACTCGCCGAAGCTGTCATAGGGACCACCGGAGCCGAGGTGCCGACGCGTGTTGGATTCGCCGAGCTCGGAACTGGAGTGGAGTTCGCCGACGAGGCAGCCGCCGTTGCAGGTGGAGCCACCTGTCCAGCCGACGGAGTACCAGCATCGAAACCAACCGCCGGTGAAAGTGATGGAGAACCCGAGTATGGAACGAGAGGAACCACTGGCTCGGCAAGATCCGGCTCGTCGAAGTCGATAGCCGAGTCGTTGGCTGAACCAGCTTCACCAAGGTCGCCGACCCGGACGTCCGCCGAGCTCGAGGAGGAGACACTCGGCAGACCAAGCTCTACGTAACTTCGTCGAACAAGGCACCTGCCTCCTCGTGCCCAGGCTCGCCAGGAAGGGGACAGGCGTAAGGCTGAGGAGGCGGTACGTGCTCTTTCCGCCGGGGCCCCGCAGCAGTCGGCGACTTGGGATTCGCGAGTCGGCGAAGCCGCTCAGCTGGCGTCAAAGTGTCCAGCCGAGCTCGATGAAGCTGATCCACCGACTTACTCCGCCGGAGCCTCGACGAGCGGGTCGACTGAGCTGACCCTGCGGCCGATGCAGATGCAGGCGCCACGGAGGAACTCGGCGGACACACTGGAGAAGATGGACGAGTCGAGACGCCAAGAAACGGCGAGCTCGACGAAACCACCGAAGTCGGCGGAGTCGCTGACGACCCATCTTGGCGACGATGAATGATCAACTCGACCGATCCAGTCTATCCGGCGGGGATGTCCATCACCTCCGGGAACCTCGCCGCCAATACCCTACACAAGCGCGCATTCAGCTGCAGCTCGGCGGGGTTGAGCCTTGGTACATCCAGACCGGCACCAGCAGCTGCAGCCATGTGAGGGTCGTGCATGGGCAGAAACCCCTGGCGGGCGATGATCCTCTTCTAGTTCAGGATGACCAGGCGCTGGTCGGCGGTGGTGGCGTGAGCGTGACGGAGAGGCTGAGAGTCCCCGGACGAGAGGAGCCGAGCTGACTCGGTGAGCTGCTCGAAGTGCTTAGCCGCCACCCCTTGTAAGGCGGCGTACTCAGTGTCCCGCGCCGAGATGGCGTTAACGAGACGCGCGATCTCGGCGTCGCGCTCCCTGACTTGTGCACGGAAGGCCTCGGCGTGAGCAAAAGCAGCAGCCACCTTTTTTGACTGGTCCTCGCGGGCAGTCTTGAGGGAGGCCTCGGTTGCAGCCAGAGACTTACGGAGGGAAGTCATAAATGGAGCCAGCTTCTTGGCCTCCCGCTCCCAAAGAGCATGTTCGTGCTCGGCGACCTCCAGCTTGTTCCGGAGCTCGGTGTTCTCCACAGCCAGTGAGTCTAAACGCCAAGATAAATGGGTGTTGACGGACTCGGCGGTGCTCAGCTCGACCCGGAGAGAGGCCACGTCGTTCGCGGAACTCGGCGTAGGTTGCTGGCCCTGAAGGACGTCCGTGACCTCGGCAAGAGAAGAAGAGGAGAGGAGAGCATGTCGCCCCGCCGGGTCTATGGCAGGAGGAGGCCGAGTCGAGATGAACGCCAGGAGTTGGGCGAGAGCAGCGTTCTCCTCCTGACGGTTAGCCAACTCGGCCCGCACCAGCGCCTCAAGGGAGCTTAGGCTCGCTTGCTCCGCCGAGTTGGACCGGCCAACACCGGCGGCGCCCGAAGTGGTGTCGCCATGCGAACTCGGCGGACGAGGGGGAGAGGAGCGAGCAGCTGGACCAGACTCCCGGTCGAACTCCAGGGAGTTGGTCAGATCGATGAGCGAGCCATCTCGCATACCGCTGACCCCTGAAGCCTGGGACGGCCGACCAAGCGCCTCGGCGGACCTCACCACACCTAGAGGCGGTTGTGGATTTGGAACACTTGGTGATGAAGCCTGGGGAGAGAGGGAGCAAGCTGGTCAGTACCTGAGAACCGCCGAGTACTAAACGGGGAAGCAACTTACCGAGGAGGCAGCGGGCTCGTCGCGACTCGGCATGACGATGGAAGAATGACGACACCGTTGGGTTTGGAGCCGAAGAGAAAGGTTGACCCAGAGTGATGATCAAGTCCCTCACCACCTCGGCTCGGAACGTGACCGGGGCAGTTGTGGTGTAGGGAACACCAGATTTCGTGGAGCACTCGAAGTTAAGGCGGAACAAGGTACCAGGACGGCCAGGAAAGCGGCGCTGACGGTACTACTCGGCTGGATGGTACACTGTGCCAGTCCGCCGAGTTCGCCGAGCTCGCAGTACCAAGACGGCCAGGAAAGCGGCGCTGACGGTACTGCTCGGCTGGATGGTACACTGTGCCAGTCCGCCGAGCTCGCCGAGCTCGCAGGCTTCACGAGCGCACTGCGGCCGACTGAATGGGAATCAAGAGCACCGGAGACCAAGGACGGGTGGCTCTACGCAAGGAGAAGACGCACGTACGGCGGGCCGAGTGCGGGGGCGCTAGGAGACGCTCAGCCGAGTTCAAGGCAGTTTCCAGGCCTTGAGCTCGGCTAAACAGAGCCGCCGGCCGCCCAGACGACGCGGGGCACGGCCAGAAGCCGCACAAGAGGACCAAGCGTGAGCCCGGCGAGCCCAGCAGCACTCAGCCGAGTCGGCCAGACCTCCCCGTTGAGCTCGCCGGGTTATCCGGACAACTTATCCGGCTCCGCCGAGTTCGAGGCGTTGTAGCGAGGGTGAAGGGTCGGCCGAGATCCGAAACCACTCCATTTCACTTGATATTCGTATAGGACCTTAGGAATAGTAGAGGCGCCCTTTCAGGGCGCCCAGGAGACTTAAGAACAAACAGAGCAGAATTTTCTAGGCCCACAACACGTGCACACTTTCCGGTAAGTCCCTGCACGGGGTCGGATTATGCCTGCCGTCGGTACTTGAGAGGCATAGCTTGTAGGGTACTCGACTGGCAGCGCCAAGAGATTAGGTCGGTCCGGGATTGGGCGTTGGGTGCTCGCCAAGTGCGAAGGAAAAGTCTCGCTAATTCAGCGAGCCGGTTCGCCGGACAGCCCGGGTGCCGTTACTCTTCAAGTCGGATTGCTTCTGCCCCGGCGGCCTGTAAAAGCGCTAGCGCACCGCCGTCCATCCTTTGGTGGAGGGCACAGGAGTTTGTGAACGGAGTCCGCTAGCTCGGCGGATCTCCGGAAGAGTGGACCTTGGTTGGCAGGTGTCGGCGAGAGGCGAGATACCCGCTGTCCCGGTTGGGCCGAACCGCGAGGGGACAACCCCTGCGCAGGCCAACAAGCGCCGACCTAACTCGGCGATTGTTGTGGTTTGTGCTGGAGATCCACATCTGACGATATTTGTGTGTTCTGCAATACCACACGTCACACCGCGACGCGGAAGCCCGACGTTGGAGAATGCGGATCCAGCGGCACTACAAGATGGCGCGCGCGCAAGCACTCGAGTTAGTCCAAGAGGCCGTCGCGGGACGAGCCCGTCGCCAGAACGAGGACGCGTCTCAGCACTCGATCGAGACGGGCTCACAAGTCTGGTTGTACCTGGATCGCGTGAAGCCCGGGTACGCTCGCAAGCTGGCGCACATGTGGCACGGCCCGTTCCGCGTCGCAGAGCTAGTGAATGCGTTTGCGGTCCGTCTCGAGACGGCGGGAACACCCTATCAGTTGTTCCCAATCGTTCACATTTCCAAGCTGAAGCCCGTCCTGGAGTTCCCATCACGACCCGCGATCCGGCTGACGGTCCCAGCAGACGAACGCTTCGATTTCGACGAGGAACGCCTGCCGGAGGACAGCTGGATCGCGCAAGAACTGGAGGACGACGTCTTCGAGGTCGAGAAGATCCTCGACATGTGCGAGGGTCGAGCTACGCGGTATGGGCGAACGCGGCGAGAATTTGAAGTGAAGTGGAAGGACTATCCTGACTCCACTTGGGTCGACGAAACGGACTTGAACTGTGGAGGCCTGTTGTACGATTTTCTCCGGCAACGCACGGGACGTAACCGGTTCGAGGCGATGCAGTCGCACGAGAGCGCGGTGGACGGGCCTGTTCCCGATGGGGGGACGGCCTGGGTGGTGTGATGGAAGTCGACGGGAAGGCCGTCGACGGGAGGAAGGGTGGAACCCTCGCCTCTGGGAGTGGCCAGGGCGAGGACGATGGGTAGATGGGAAGTCTGGAGGACCGGCCAGTTGGCCGAAGATGGGACGACGGAGGGTCGTCTCATAGGAAAAGAGTGGAAAGAAACAACGGAAGAAACCAAACGCGGAAGAATTGCAAGGACGATATATTGAAGTTAGGAGGCTACAGTGGCCTACTGAATGAGGAACGCCTAGATCTCTTGGACGAACTTGCCGCGAAGTCGAGCAAGGGCGTACGCTGGGTGAGCACGCCCCACCGCGCAATTTCCGCGCGCGTCGGGCTGGCCACGGAAGAAGCGACGCCACGGCTCGTTTGAGTCGATGGCGTCCAGAGCCTCCTGCAAGGTCGCGTGCTCCACGCCCGGATACCACCGCCCGACGGTCGACCTGGACGGTGGAAACTGCAAGAACAGCGGGTCCAGCAAGAGGTCCAAGTCCGCGAGCCCTCGCCCAAATAGCTCTAGGACGGACTGGACGACTCGAGCCCAGTGATCCCCCGCGTGGGATCGGCGAGAGTTGCGTCGACGGCGCCAAGAAGCCCAGGTCGCGTTGGCAGGGATGAGCAACTCGTGGGTGCCCTTCCAGTAGGCTTGGGCCCAATGGTCCAAATGCCACCGATACCGGGTCAGCAGAGCCTGGAAGGACGCGTCCCCGGCCGCGAAGTCCAACGTCTCCGTGGGTTGGATCAGGTAGGCCCAGGGACGCGTCGCGTACAACGCGTCGACATTGGCCCGGGTCACTAAGGCCTCGTTCCAGGTCTGCGGCGGCGGCGCAGGGGCCGAGGGGAACAACCAATCGCGAGGTGGCATGTAGACCGACCGGAGATCATGCACCGTCAAACCCCCCAGACGTAGCTGACGAAGGCCGATCGGCCAGGGGCGATAGCGCCGACGAGCCCACTCCGATCCGTTCCGCAGCGGAGGGATACACGGCGCGAAGAACGGCAAGGCAACGTCGCCAGCCGGTGCGGGGGTCGGCGTCGAACTAGAGGACGAAGAACTAGACGATGAAGCGCTGGGCGAGGAGGATTCGTCGCTCTCCGCGCCGCCGGAAGCAGCGCTGTTGCCCACAGAATCTCCGCGGGCCTCCGCCTGAGAACCTGCTCTAGAGTCGGCCTGCGACTCGCCGCCAACGTCCGAATACGTACTCGGACTGGCCGGCGCCCCGGACGACCCAAGAGGCGAAGTGTCGGACCCCGAAGGGACCGAGAGCGGGAAGCGTAGCGCCTAAGGCGCCGGCGCTTCGATCGCCGAACAAGGCGAGGCGACGAATCTCCAGTGGAGGACTCCGGCGGAGAAGACGCATGTGTACGCTGTGCAGGAACGCCGGGAGACGCACTTGGACGCCGACGCTGGGCCGCAGCAGCACTGGCGGGAGCGGCGGGTGCCGACCGCGGCGGGACCATATACGACGATGCAACACTCGACGGCGCAGGGGCCGAAGGCTGACCTAGGTTAGCAGGAGCGCCAGAAGCCGTAGTGGACGAAGGTCCCCCCGCAGGAGCCGACGAAGAGGTCGCGGCCGCAGACGCGGACGACGCCGAGGACGTGGAACCAGACCCTGCTGAGCCACCGTCAGCACCCGCCAAGGCAACATCATCTGGAGGGAGGGGAACGGCGCGCCTAGCCTCGGCCTCAACCTGAGCTTCGAGGCTACGGATCAAGTCCGCTGTGTTCACGGACCTCCCGACGGACGTGATTACGGACGCAAGCCGGCCGGACATACGCGCCGAGCTCGTTCGCGTCCCAGACGCGCCTCGCGCAACAGGCGCAGCCAAGCAGCTGCTCGTTCGTAACGATCACGGAGCGTCCGCGCGAGCTCCTCCTCGAGCCCAACCATCCGGGTGCCGCGACGATGAACGCGTGCCGCACCCGTCGCTTGCTGCCTCGCGGCTTGATCACGCGCCTCACGAAGGCCGTCGCGGAAGCGGTCTGCACGAGAAGATGCGCGAAGCTCCTCCGCCTGGGCGCGAGTCAAGTCGGCTTGGGCGGCGATGCGCGCTGCTTCGGAGGAGGATAGAGAGGCTTCAAGGACGCGGATCCGGACCAAGTCACGTTGGCGCTCCTCCGCGTGTGCGACCAGCAACACGTTCAAACGACGGACGTCGGCTTCCAAGGGTGTGTTTAATTGACGCGCCGACTCGGTTTCGCGCTGGCTTCGCACGAGCTGGTCTCGCATGACGCGGAGCTCTTCGGCCACGGCGTCACGCTGACGTCCGTGCTCGACAGACTCGCTCGAAGCCTGGTCACGTTCAGCCATTACCGTCACAAGCCGCGCGTTCACGGCGGACAGGGTCGCCCGCGTGCTTGCGAGGTTGGCTTGAACGGCGGCCATCTCGCGATCAGGAGGCGCTTGAGCGTCTGGTAACGAAGTAGACGATACATTGGGGACAGTCGGCGGGGAAGTGACGATGGCGAGGCGAGCCTCCAAATCTGCAACGCGAGTCTGCGCGGCCTTGAGCTCGGCCTGCAGACCATACTCGTACTCAAGAGACGACTGCTCGAGGACGCGGTAACGAGTCTCGTAACTATCGGCGTGATCCGCACGGTCGCGAAGATGGGCGGCGACGTCTTCTAGCCGGCCGTTCTCGCGCTGCAAACTGTCAAGCTTCTCGTGCAATTCGTTCACAGTCGCCGCGCCCAGATCAAAGCCTTCACAGGCTCACTGCCATAGCGCCCGATTGCGGTCATGCAGCGTCGACGCGTGAGCGGCCAGACCGGCGTTGTAAGCCGTGGCCAGCTCGCAGTACTCGCGCAACCTGGCGACCTAGTGCTCCAAACCGGTGGCGTCGATGAAGAGTGTCGCCACGATATATCAGGGTCTTCAATCGATGGTAGCTGGACAGAGGACGCTTGTGGGACCGGAGGATGGCGCGTACGCAACGCGCAGACGCGACAACTGCCAGAATCGACGTCTTCGGGGCCGGTGTCAACCGTAGAGCCACTGCTCCCGCTATCGAGGCTGGATGGCATGGCGAAGACCCACGTGAAGACGGAGGGGATGTGCGGGAAGCCTGCCAGGCAAGCATGACACAGATGAGCAGGGAGAGAAGGAGACATACAGGTTCTGCTGCAACGCACCCACCTGGAGAGTGCGCGCGTGCACCAGCGGGACGGCTGTGGTGAAGCAGACCACGAGATGAGAAGTGACGAGCGAGGCGCGCCAGAGGACCGTTGCCGAGAGTGAAAGAACGCGATCTGTACGGAATCTTCTGCGGAAAGGGTTAAAGACGCCTCAGATGCCAAGTCTGAGTCGGAGCTGTCATTCGGGGCTCTTGGACTACCTCACTTTAGTGACACATCGCTTGAGTGGCCCCGTCTCAGGTCTAGGACGACCCCGTCCTAGGAACCCCTGAGACGCGGTCTGGAGGAATCCGTCTCAGAGATCAAGCGTCATAAATCAGGGCATGCGTCATCGAAGTAGGGTTAGGCATGGAACCGTAGCTTAGCAATCTTCAAGTAGTCAGTCGGTAGCATAGGATAGGTGTAAGGCTCAGTCCCGAATCTTCTTTGTGCCGATCAAGTGAATGTCTCCCTTTCGGTCCAAGGCTTCCGAGTACCGGCAAACAGAGCCGCCCCGATAACGCGGCCCCCCGTCCCTCGGTCGTCGGTGCCCTCACCCTCAGACCCGTGCCCAACAAGAGGGACACGTTAAACGATACCGCTCAAACACGCCCGATAACGCGTCGCTGAAGGCGAAGACCCATACCGGCCCCGATATCGCCGCGCACCCCAAGGACGCGACGCACCGATAACCGCACGTGTTCAAGGGCAAGAAAGGAGAAAAGACGGATCAAGGACAAGACCGTCCCAGTAAGGAAGACTTCACGCTCCAAGCTCGAGCTACTCGTTACCCTATCCTGAGATACGCTACTCAAGTCCTGGGGAAATACCCGACGCGCCCACCGACAGCGGACGCGACGGGTTAGTGCGAGGACGACTTTGCAGATTTCTGTGAGGGCGCTACTCCACATAAGCTATCAATCTGATCCAAACGTTATTAACAAGGCGATCGAGCACTTCACTCATAACAACCTGACTGAGTTCACGGATGGAACGGTTGGACTCAGCGAGGACAAACGTCGCCTTAAGCTCAAAAGGCCGATACGTCTATCTATCGTCATCTATCAGCTCGCTAAGCTACGTATCCTTCAATTATATTATGATTGCATGAGACCCCATTCCCATCACTCATCGAACCCGACCTCATTGATCATTTCAAAGAGCATAAGTAGGAATGGCTCCCGAGGGATGATAGCGAGAAGAATGCGGATTTCGATCGAAGAACCCCTGGTTTGTTCAAGGAGGAGTATTGTGGTAATGCTATGATTAGTTTATCGAGCAAAACCGACGTCTGCTACGTCCCTGATAATGAGTGTAAGGTTGAGAAGGATAAGTGGATCATCGATGGAAAGGTATATTTCAAACTATCCGCTAAGGGCATTCAAAGATCGCAAAATATTAAGGAACTAACCCCTGATAAGTTTAAATCCGTTATGAAGGACCGCATATCGATTCAAGGAACCAACACTCAATGATGACGTATAGTCCAAACGAAAACAGCTATGAACTATTATTACGATAAGCTACAGGTAGGCCCTGATGGCATATCTACGTCGCCTCTTTCGATTTAAGATCAGCTTAGGAGAACGTTGAGATCTTTTCATATTGAGCAAAACTATGGAAGATCTACTGAAAGAACTATATTGTGATCCTGAAACAGGTTTCATCTCACCTAAGGCCCTCTTATAAGAAAGAAGGCTAAGGAAAAGACTCGTCGATTCGATTAAAAGACATTCACGAGTGGTATAATGATAAACAGGACATACAGGTCATGTACATACCGAGTCATGTAGCTCAAAGGGATAACTACGATAATTTAGAATGGCTTCTCACGATCCAAACTCATGGCAAATGGGTCTTACCTTCTGGAAGAAGGCGACTATCTAAACAGCTATCAATATCAACGCTCGCTTATGTTTCGCGAAGATCCTTCAAAACAAGGAGACAGTCGCTGTTATAGGTGGAATCAAACAATTCGTCAAAGATGACACAGGAGACCACGATACGATGGGTAAGATTGAACGTTTCGACTGAACGATGAAAATGCGACTACTTCGCATGAGTCGACCCTTGACAGAAAGGGTTTTCGCAAGCTTAATATCTAACTACAACAACATTTATCACACCGCCATCAAGATGACACTTATTCAAGTCAAAAGTACAGTCAGATGCAAAGATCTGGACCATGATCGAGAATTAGCCGAACGTATGGAGACTGATAGAAGAGTAGGTACTACAGTACTATATCGTCTCTCTAAAGGTGTATTTGATAAGATAACGCGCGATGGAGCAAAACCGGCTATGATATCGTCGGTCTCGATGGTTATAGAATTCAGATTCGATGGAAAACGGCCATGCGCTCTACAAGAGTCCGAATGAGATCAAACTATTCAATACTCAGAAGACTGACGCACCATTCGAAAGCGGACAGACCTGTGATGCTGAGCGAATCTTAGAGCACAATAAAATATCATCACGCAAGCTGAAATATCGTGCGTGTCGAGTGGACGTGATACGACGAGCCTACATGGGAGTGTCAAGACAATCTCAGATTCATCAACAAGGCCTACATGGGAGTCAAGACAATCTAATGTTGAGCGCAGCCAGCTTGAGGAAGACTATTTCTCAGAGGGTAATAGAATCAGCCAAGCTTACCACCTGCCTTGGCTTAGGCAGTTCAAATAACTCTATGGTCTATTTTTCTTGGACTGCTGTTTTCTAAGCTTATCAGCCTCTTCATCGACCTTGCTATTGTCATATACGTGAGCGAACATGTTTCGACGATCAATTCAGCTGGAATACGCTTTGTAGCACACACAAAACATGAAAATAGGGATATTGCGAAATTCTTGTCCACTTCCTCTGCCCAGTTCATCATATGGCGGCCACGCTTTCTACTGCAAACTTCGTAAGCAGCATATCAAGGATGAAGCGTATGCTCGCGTACGAGGTTTTCGGCAGCGCTATGGAATGAAGTCAATCAAGGACCTGTTCATTTGGTACAATAACCTAGACGTCGTTCCATTCACCAAGGCGGGCTATCAAGGCACAACGTGAGCTATTCGAGCGTTTCGATCTCGATATGTTCCTTGACGGTGTGTGTGTCTACCAGGTTTGAGTGAAAAGGCTATGTATGAGATGATGTGGAGAAGCGAATTCCGGGAAAGGGGTGATTGGGAGCAATCGGCAAAAAGATGGATCTTGACGGAGTCACTATACCGCGGAAGTGACACCCGAGAAACCAGATCGAGGGGATCTGGTGATGTGGGTGGATCGAGGCTGTCAGATGTGTGTGGCGTCAAAGGGAGACTACTGGAAATACTACAAGATGACACACAAGACGTCTACATACGGCAGAGGGCCAGATCCGTACTGTCGGAAGTAGTTGGATCCAGATCACATGTACCCATGTGGATCCAGACCCGGGTCACCTGTACCCAGGCGGATCTGGGCCTCTGAGAGGTGGCAATGGCAAGCGAAGTGGAGAAAAGAGTTTGTGACGACTCAAGGACTCAAGATCAGCGAGGATCAGCGTGAATCAAGCGGATTTGGGAGAGGTGGATCCAGACCACATGTATCCATGTGGATCTGGATCCGGATCCCGTACGTCCGGGCGGATCCAAGCCTCTGGTAGACGGCTAAGACGAGGAAAGCGAGGAAAGGAGGTTGCAACAGCACAGGGACCCCAGATCAACGCAGACCGACCCAGATCAAGGCACTTCGGAGATCAGCGGATCTGGATCTGGGGATCTGGTGATCTGGTGATCTGGGGATCTGGGACTCAGTGGGTGATCTGGCGGCTACAGCTCAACGGAGGGAACAAGCGACGATGCAGTGAAGGTAGAGGTGGTCCGTAGAGCCGGCAGGTACAGATGGGAAGATAGTTCGGATTGGGTGATAGGATTTTGGGATAGGATTGGACATAACCATAAATCAGAGTCGAATTTGCCTGGAAGTGCTCAAGTGGTCTACTCGCGGCGGGGAAACACATATTGGCCCCGCTCGACGTACGCTGTGGATATTGGATTTGGCTCCACACGCACCCCAAGACTACCTACCAAGCGCCAGCAAGCGGCCCTCACCCCCCCAAAGAGTCAAATTTGCCTTGGACAACGCAAGTGCCTTCGCCTTCGCCTGGAATCGGGATCGACATTGGCCCACCAAGAAGCAGCAAGGTACTGGGTAGCAGATCTAGTGTTGGTTGAATAATCTGGATAATACATTGGCCAGATCAACCTTCCTAGTGAACTCCCTACAAGTGCAGATCCCAGATCACCCGGAGTTAACTACTTAGCCGGGTGATCCTTGATTCTCAACTACCCTGATCCCGCTATAGGAAGCGGCAAGTACGACAAAGGGCGACCTACCAAGTCGCAACAAGGGCCTACAACACACCACAAGGCAACCACTCGGCCGGATCCAGATCCAGGCCGCCAGATCCAAGTCGGGAACCACTTGATCTGGACCAAGAACCGCGAGCAGAGTGAAGATTTCCGCGCTGCTCCACCGGATCCCCGCGTCTCGCCAAGACGTTCCTACTTCAACACTTGGACTCTTCAGAAGTTACCAGAGGAGCAAGATCCAGCCCTACCGACGGGTACACAAGGTGAGGAGTTCAGCACTGATCACGGATCATCGGAGTACCCCCTCCGTTAGTCGGTGTCCGGGCCGCTGTTGGGAAGTTGGATCTAGCAATCTCGCAGATTTTGCTGATCCCGCTACACCACAATGATCAAGCTCATTTTCCAGGCTAAGAAGCCAGCTGAAGCATTCAACCTCCCTGAACATCGATACTTAGGCTATATCAAGCAAGGCGAGGAAACGGAACGTGAAGGCTTTCATATACAAGAAGCTGATCGAATTCAATGTAATCGATTAGTATTCTCAATGAGCAGTCCGATATCTATCGTAAGATGAAAGTCCATATCGCCAGTGGTCCATCAGTCATCTTCAATGGCTACGCGAAGCGCAACAAGACGGCCATTCGCGATGGCAAGCTTTGTAAGAAAATCACCGGCTACGATGTTAATGCCCTCTGTCTGTCGTGTCTTGGCAATGAGATGCCTTGTGGGCGACTAACCACTATCGAAGTTTATGATGGTATCATAGATGACATCAATAACGATAAGATCTTTGGTTTCCTCGAAGGTAGTATCGAGACTCCAAAGCACCTGAAAAAGTATTTCAGTGAAATGACCCCCATTTCAAGAATGTTGAGATCAAACCCACAGCTGAGATAATTGGTCAGAATATGTAAGACCTCGATGGGTCGCGTGGGAAATACAAGGCTAAGGTTGGGCGAAAGCTCATTGGAAGCTACTTTGGTGAGAAACTTTTAATCTAACCACCTCTACTCAAGTGGTATCTAAATCATGGCTTACAAAATGTATATAGCTTCATCAAGGCTCATAGTCATCGTCCGTTCAAATGATTCATGGAGCAAGTTTCTGATGTGCGTAGAGGGGATGATGGTGATAAAAGCAACGCTATGATCGCTGATATGATGAAGTTGGTTGGAAAACGCAGCTTTCGTCCTCTGGAATCGATATGAGTAAACATATGGAAGTAAGCTATGAATCTGATCCAAAAGTTATTAACAAGGCGATCGAGCACTTCACTCATAACAACCTGACTGAGTTCACGGATGGAACGGTTGGACTCAGCGAGGACAAACGTCGCCTTAAGCTCAAAAGGCCGATACATCTATCTATCGTCATCTATCAGCTCGCTAAGCTACGTATCCTTCAATTATATTATGATTGCATGAGACCCCATTCCCATCACTCATCGAACCCGACCCCATTGATCATTTCAACGAGCATAAGTAGGAATGGCTCCCGAGGGATGATAGCGAGAAGAATGCGTATTTCGATGAAGAACCCCTGGTTTGTTCAAGGAGGAGTATTGTGGTAATGCTATGATTAGTTTATCGAGCAAAACCGACGTCTGCTACGTCCCTGATAATGAGTGTAAGGTTGAAAAGGATAAGTGGATCATCGATGGAAAGGTATATTTCAAACTATCCGCTAAGGGCATTCAAAGATCGCAAAATATTAAGGAACTAACCCCTGATAAGTTTAAATCCGTTATGAAGGACCGCATATCGATTCAAGGAACCAACACTCAATGATGACGTATAGTCAAACGAAAACAGCTATGAACTATTATTACGATAAGCTACAGGTAGGCCCTGATGGCATATCTACGTCGCCTCTTTCGATTTAAGATCAGCTTAGGAGAACGTTGAGATCTTTTCATATTGAGCAAAACTATGGAAGATCTACTGAAAGAACTATATTGTGATCCTGAAACAGGTTTCATCTCACCTAAGGCCCTCTTATAAGAAAGAAGGCTAAGGAAAAGACTCGTCGATTCGATTAAAAGACATTCACGAGTGGTATAATGATAAACAGGACATACAGGTCATGTACATACCGAGTCATGTAGCTCAAAGGGATAACTACGATAATTTAGAATGGCTTCTCACGATCCAAACTCATGGCAAATGGGTCTTACCTTCTGGAAGAAGGCGACTATCTAAACAGCTATCAATATCAACGCTCGCTTATGTTTCGCGAAGATCCTTCAAAACAAGGAGACAGTCGCTGTTATAGGTGGAATCAAACAATTCGTCAAAGATGACACAGGAGACCACGATACGATGGGTAAGATTGAACGTTTCGACTGAACGATGAAAATGCGACTACTTCGCATGAGTCGACCCTTGACAGAAAGGGTTTTCGCAAGCTTAATATCTAACTACAACAACATTTATCACACCGCCATCAAGATGACACTTATTCAAGTCAAAAGTACAGTCTGATGCAAAGATCTGGATCGAGAATTAGCCGAACGTATGGAGACTGATAGAAGAGTAGGTACTACAGTACTATATTGTCTCTCTAAAGGTGTATTTGATAAGATAACACGCGATGGAGCGAAACCGGCTATGAGATCGTCGGTCTCGATGGTCATAGAATTCAGATTCGATGGAAAACGGCCATGCGCTCTACAAGAGTTCGAATGAGATCAAACTATTCAATACTCAGAAGACTGACGCACCATTCGAAAGCGGACAGACCTGTGATGCTGAGCGAATCTTAGAGCACAATAAAATATCATCACGCAAGCTGAAATATCGTGCGTGTCAAGTGGACGTGATACGACGAGCCTACATGGGAGAGTCAAGACAATCTCAGATTCATCAACAAGGCCTACATGGGAGTCAAGACAATCTAATGTTGAGCGCAGCCAGCTTGAGGAAGACTATTTCTCAGAGGGTAATAGAATCAGCCAAGCTTACCACCTGCCTTGGCTTAGGCAGTTCAAATAACTCTATGGTCTATTTTTCTTGGACTGCTGTTTTCTAAGCTTATCAGCCTCTTCATCGACCTTGCTATTGTCATATACGTGAGCGAACATGTTTCGACGATCAATTCAGCTGGAATACGCTTTGTAGCACACACAAAACATGAAAATAGGGATATTGCGAAATTCTTGTCCACTTCCTCTGCCCAGTTCATCATATGGCGGCCACGCTTTCTACTGCAAACTTCGTAAGCAGCATATCAAGGATGAAGCGTATGCTCGCGTACGAGGTTTTCGGCAGCGCTATGGAATGAAGTCAATCAAGGACCTGTTCATTTGGTACAATAACCTAGACGTCGTTCCATTCACCAAGGCGGGCTATCAAGGCACAACGTGAGCTATTCGAGCGTTTCGATCTCGATATGTTCCTTGACGGTGTGTGTGTCTACCAGGTTTGAGTGAAAAGGTTATGTATGAGATGATCAAGCTCATTTTCCAGGCTAAGAAGCCAGCTGAAGCATTCAACCTCCCTGAACATCGATACTTAGGTTATATCAAGCAAGACGAGGAAAAGGAACGTGAAGGCTTTCATATACAAGAAGCTGATCGAATTCAATGCAATCGATTAGTATTCTCAATGAGCAGTCCGATATCTATCGTAAGATGAAAGTCCATATCGCCAGTGGTCCATCAGTCATCTTCAATGGCTACGCGAAGCGCAACAAGACGGCCATTCGCGATGGCAAGCTTTGTAAGAAAATCACCGGCTACGATGTTAATGCCCTCTGTCTGTCGTGTCTTGGCAATGAGATGCCTTGTGGGCGACTAACCACTATCGAAGTTTATGATGGTATCATAGATGACATCAATAACGATAAGATCTTTGGTTTCCTCGAAGGTAGTATCGAGACTCCAAAGCACCTGAAAGAGTATTTCAGTGAAATGACCCCCATTTCAAGAATGTTGAGATCAAACCCACAGCTGAGATAATTGGTCAGAATATGTAAGACCTCGATGGGTCGCGTGGGAAATACAAGGCTAAGGTTGGGCGAAAGCTCATTGGAAGCTACTTTGGTGAGAAACTTTTAATCTAACCACCTCTACTCAAGTGGTATCTAAATCATGGCTTACAAAATGTATATAGCTTCATCAAGGCTCATAGTCATCGTCCGTTCAAATGATTCATGGAGCAAGTTTCTGATGTGCGTAGAGGGATGATGGTGATAAAAGCAACGCTATGATCGCTGATATGATGAAGTTGGTTGGAAAACGCAGCTTTCGTCCTCTGGAATCGATATGAGTAAACATATGGAAGTAAGCTATGAATCTGATCCAAAAGTTATTAACAAGGCGATCGAGCACTTCACTCATAACAACCTGACTGAGTTCACGGATGGAACGGTTGGACTCAGCGAGGACAAACGTCGCCTTAAGCTCAAAAGGCCGATACATCTATCTATCGTCATCTATCAGCTCGCTAAGCTACGTATCCTTCAATTATATTATGATTGCATGAGACCCCATTCCCATCACTCATCGAACCCGACCCCATTGATCATTTCAACGAGCATAAGTAGGAATGGCTCCCGAGGGATGATAGCGAGAAGAATGCGCATTTCGATGAAGAACCCTGGTTTGTTCAAGGAGGAGCATTGTGGTAATGCTACGATTAGTTTATCGAGCAAAACCGACGTCTGCTACGTCCCTGATAATGAGTGTAAGGTTGAAAAGGATAAGTGGATCATCGATGGAAAGGTATATTTCAAACTATCCGCTAAGGGCATTCAAAGATCGCAAAATATTAAGGAACTAACCCCTGATAAGTTTAAATCCGTTATGAAGGACCGCATATCGATTCAAGGAACCAACACTCAATGATGACGTATAGTCAAACGAAAACAGCTATGAACTATTATTACGATAAGCTACAGGTAGGCCCTGATGGCATATCTACGTCGCCTCTTTCGATTTAAGATCAGCTTAGGAGAACGTTGAGATCTTTTCATATTGAGCAAAACTATGGAAGATCTACTGAAAGAACTATATTGTGATCCTGAAACAGGTTTCATCTCACCTCAGGCCCTCTTATAAGAAAGAAGGCTAAGGAAAAGACTCGTCGATTCGATTAAAAGACATTCACGAGTGGTATAATGATAAACAGGACATACAGGTCATGTACATACCGAGTCATGTAGCTCAAAGGGATAACTACGATAATTTAGAATGGCTTCTCACGATCCAAACTCATGGCAAATGGGTCTTACCTTCTGGAAGAAGGCGACTATCTAAACAGCTATCAATATCAACGCTCGCTTATGTTTCGCGAAGATCCTTCAAAACAAGGAGACAGTCGCTGTTATAGGTGGAATCAAACAATTCGTCAAAGATGACACAGGAGACCACGATACGATGGGTAAGATTGAGCGTTTCGACTGAACGATGAAAATGCGACTACTTCGCATGAGTCGACCCTTGACAGAAAGGGTTTTCGCAAGCTTAATATCTAACTACAACAACATTTATCACACCGCCATCAAGATTACACTTATTCAAGTCAAAAGTACAGTCTGATGCAAAGATCTGGATCGAGAATTAGCCGAACGTATGGAGAATGATAGAAGAGTAGGTACTACAGTACTATATCGTCTCTCTAAAGGTGTATTTGATAAGATAACGCGCGATGGAGCAAAACCGGCTATGATATCGTCGGTCTCGATGGTTATAGAATTCAGATTCGATGGAAAACGGCCATGCGCTCTACAAGAGTTCGAATGAGATCAAACTATTCAATACTCAGAAGACTGACGCACCATTCGAAAGCGGACAGACCTGTGATGCTGAGCGAATCTTAGAGCACAATAAAATATCATCACGCAAGCTGAAATATCGTGCGTGTCAAGTGGACGTGATACGACGAGCCTACATGGGAGAGTCAAGACAATCTCAGATTCATCAACAAGGCCTACATGGGAGTCAAGACAATCTAATGTTGAGCGCAGCCAGCTTGAGGAAGACTATTTCTCAGAGGGTAATAGAATCAGCCAAGCTTACCACCTGCCTTGGCTTAGGCAGTTCAAATAACTCTATGGTCTATTTTTCTTGGACTGCTGTTTTCTAAGCTCATCAGCCTCTTCATCGACCTTGCTATTGTCATATACGTGAGCGAACATGTTTCGACGATCAATTCAGCTGGAATACGCTTTGTAGCACACACAAAACATGAAAATAGGGATATTGCGAAATTCTTGTCCACTTCCTCTGCCCAGTTCATCATGGCGGCCACGCTTTCTACTGCAAACTTCGTAAGCAGCATATCAAGGATGAAGCGTATGCTCGCGTACGAGGTTTTCGGCAGCGCTATGGAATGAAGTCAATCAAGGACCTGTTCATTTGGTACAATAACCTAGACGTCGTTCCATTCACCAAGGCGGGCTATCAAGGCACAATGTGAGCTATTCGAGCGTTTCGATCTCGATATGTTCCTTGACGGTGTGTGTGTCTACCAGGTTTGAGTGAAAAGGTTATGTATGAGATGATCAAGCTCATTTTCCAGGCTAAGAAGCCAGCTGAAGCATTCAACCTCCCTGAACATCGATACTTAGGTTATATCAAGCAAGACGAGGAAAAGGAACGTGAAGGCTTTCATATACAAGAAGCTGATCGAATTCAATGCAATCGATTAGTATTCTCAATGAGCAGTCCGATATCTATCGTAAGATGAAAGTCCATATCGCCAGTGGTCCATCAGTCATCTTCAATGGCTACGCGAAGCGCAACAAGACGGCCATTCGCGATGGCACGCTTTGTAAGAAAATCACCGGCTACGATGTTAATGCCCTCTGTCTGTCGTGTCTTGGCAATGAGATGCCTTGTGGGCGACTAACCACTATCGAAGTTTATGATGGTATCATAGATGACATCAATAACGATAAGATCTTTGGTTTCCTCGAAGGTAGTATCGAGACTCCAAAGCACCTGAAAGAGTATTTCAGTGAAATGACCCCATTTCAAGAATGTTGAGATCAAACCCACAGCTGAGATAATTGGTCAGAATATGTAAGACCTCGATGGGTCGCGTGGGAAATACAAGGCTAAGGTTGGGCGAAAGCTCATTGGAAGCTACTTTGGTGAGAAACTTTAATCTAACCACCTCTACTCAAGTGGTATCTAAATCATGGCTTACAAAATGTATATAGCTTCATCAAGGCTCATAGTCATCGTCCGTTCAAATGATTCATGGAGCAAGTTTCTGATGTGCGTAGAGGGGATGATGGTGATAAAAGCAACGCTATGATCGCTGATATGATGAAGTTGGTTGGAAAACGCAGCTTTCGTCCTCTGGAATCGATATGAGTAAACATATGGAAGTAAGCTATGAATCTGATCCAAAAGTTATTAACAAGGCGATCGAGCACTTCACTCATAACAACCTGACTGAGTTCACGGATGGAACGGTTGGACTCAGCGAGGACAAACGTCGCCTTAAGCTCAAAAGGCCGATACATCTATCTATCGTCATCTATCAGCTCGCTAAGCTACGTATCCTTCAATTATATTATGATTGAATGAGACCCCATTCCCATCACTCATCGAACCCGACCCCATTGATCATTTCAACGAGCATAAGTAGGAATGGCTCCCGAGGGATAGCGAGAAGAATGCGTATTTCGATGAAGAACCCCTGGTTTGTTCAAGGAGGAGTATTGTGGTAATGCTATGATTAGTTTATCGAGCAAAACCGACGTCTGCTACGTCCCTGATAATGAGTGTAAGGTTGAGAAGGATAAGTGGATCATCGATGGAAAGGTATATTTCAAACTATCCGCTAAGGGCATTCAAAGATCGCAAAATATTAAGGAACTAACCCTGATAAGTTTAAATCCGTTATGAAGGACCGCATATCGATTCAAGGAACCAACACTCAATGATGACGTATAGTCAAACGAAAACAGCTATGAACTATTATTACGATAAGCTACAGGTAGGCCCTGATGGCATATCTACGTCGCCTCTTTCGATTTAAGATCAGCTTAGGAGAACGTTGAGATCTTTTCATATTGAGCAAAACTATGGAAGATCTACTGAAAGAACTATATTGTGATCCTGAAACAGGTTTCATCTCACCTCAGGCCCTCTTATAAGAAAGAAGGCTAAGGAAAAGACTCGTCGATTCGATTAAAAGACATTCACGAGTGGTATAATGATAAACAGGACATACAGGTCATGTACATACCGAGTCATGTAGCTCAAAGGGATAACTACGATAATTTAGAATGGCTTCTCACGATCCAAACTCATGGCAAATGGGTCTTACCTTCTGGAAGAAGGCGACTATCTAAACAGCTATCAATATCAACGCTCGCTTATGTTTCGCGAAGATCCTTCAAAACAAGGAGACAGTCGCTGTTATAGGTGGAATCAAACAATTCGTCAAAGATGACACAGGAGACCACGATACGATGGGTAAGATTGAACGTTTCGACTGAACGATGAAAATGCGACTACTTCGCATGAATCGACCCTTGACAGAAAGGGTTTTCGCAAGCTTAATATCTAACTACAACAACATTTATCACACCGCCATCAAGATGACACTTATTCAAGTCAAAAGTACAGTCTGATGCAAAGATCTGGATCGAGAATTAGCCGAACGTATGGAGAATGATAGAAGAGTAGGTGCTACAGTACTATATCGTCTCTCTAAAGGTGTATTTGATAAGATAACACGCGATGGAGCGAAACCGGCTATGAGATCGTCGGTCTCGATGGTTATAGAATTCAGATTCGATGGAAAACGGCCATGCGCTCTACAAGAGTTCGAATGAGATCAAACTATTCAATACTCAGAAGACTGACGCACCATTCGAAAGCGGACAGACCTGTGATGCTGAGCGAATCTTAGAGCACAATAAAATATCATCACGCAAGCTGAAATATCGTGCGTGTCAAGTGGACGTGATACGACGAGCCTACATGGGAGAGTCAAGACAATCTCAGATTCATCAACAAGGCCTACATGGGAGTCAAGACAATCTAATGTTGAGCGCAGCCAGCTTGAGGAAGACTATTTCTCAGAGGGTAATAGAATCAGCCAAGCTTACCACCTGCCTTGGCTTAGGCAGTTCAAATAACTCTATGGTCTATTTTTCTTGGACTGCTGTTTTCGAAGCTTATCAGCCTCTTCATCGACCTTGCTATTGTCATATACGTGAGCGAACATGTTTCGACGATCAATTCAGCTGGAATACGCTTTGTAGCACACACAAAACATGAAAATAGGGATATTGCGAAATTCTTGTCCACTTCCTCTGCCCAGTTCATCATGGCGGCCACGCTTTCTACTGCAAACTTCGTAAGCAGCATATCAAGGATGAAGCGTATGCTCGCGTACGAGGTTTTCGGCAGCGCTATGGAATGAAGTCAATCAAGGACCTGTTCATTTGGTACAATAACCTAGACGTCGTTCCATTCACCAAGGCGGGCTATCAAGGCACAACGTGAGCTATTCGAGCGTTTCGATCTCGATATGTTCCTTGACGGTGTGTGTGTCTACCAGGTTTGAGTGAAAAGGTTATGTATGATATGATCAAGCTCATTTTCCAGGCTAAGAAGCCAGCTGAAGCATTCAACCTCCCTGAACATCGATACTTAGGCTATATCAAGCAAGACGAGGAAAAGGAACGTGAAGGCTTTCATATACAAGAAGCTGATCGAATTCAATGCAATCGATTAGTATTCTCAATGAGCAGTCCGATATCTATCGTAAGATGAAAGTCCATATCGCCAGTGGTCCATCAGTCATCTTCAATGGCTACGCGAAGCGCAACAAGACGGCCATTCGCGATGGCACGCTTTGTAAGAAAATCACCGGCTACGATGTTAATGCCCTCTGTCTGTCGTGTCTTGGCAATGAGATGCCTTGTGGGCGACTAACCACTATCGAAGTTTATGATGGTATCATAGATGACATCAATAACGATAAGATCTTTGGTTTCCTCGAAGGTAGTATCGAGACTCCAAAGCACCTGAAAGAGTATTTCAGTGAAATGACCCCATTTCAAGAATGTTGAGATCAAACCCACAGCTGAGATAATTGGTCAGAATATGTAAGACCTCGATGGGTCGCGTGGGAAATACAAGGCTAAGGTTGGGCGAAAGCTCATTGGAAGCTACTTTGGTGAGAAACTTTTAATCTAACCACCTCTACTCAAGTGGTATCTAAATCATGGCTTACAAAATGTATATAGCTTCATCAAGGCTCATAGTCATCGTCCGTTCAAATGATTCATGGAGCAAGTTTCTGATGTGCGTAGAGGGATGATGGTGATAAAAGCAACGCTATGATCGCTGATATGATGAAGTTGGTTGGAAAACGCAGCTTTCGTCCTCTGGAATCGATATGAGTAAACATATGGAAGTAAGCTATGAATTTGATCCAAAAGTTATTAACAAGGCGATCGAGCACTTCACTCATAACAACCTGACTGAGTTCACGGATGGAACGGTTGGACTCAGCGAGGACAAACGTCGCCTTAAGCTCAAAAGGCCGATACATCTATCTATCGTCATCTATCAGCTCGCTAAGCTACGTATCCTTCAATTATATTATGATTGCATGAGACCCCATTCCCATCACTCATCGAACCCGACCCCATTGATCATTTCAACGAGCATAAGTAGGAATGGCTCCCGAGGGATGATAGCGAGAAGAATGCGGATTTCGATGAAGAACCCCTGGTTTGTTCAAGGAGGAGTATTGTGGTAATGCTATGATTAGTTTATCGAGCAAAACCGACGTCTGCTACGTCCCTGATAATGAGTGTAAGGTTGAGAAGGATAAGTGGATCATCGATGGAAAGGTATATTTCAAACTATCCGCTAAGGGCATTCAAAGATCGCAAAATATTAAGGAACTAACCCCTGATAAGTTTAAATCCGTTATGAAGGACCGCATATCGATTCAAGGAACCAACACTCAATGATGACGTATAGTCAAACGAAAACAGCTATGAACTATTATTACGATAAGCTACAGGTAGGCCCTGATGGCATATCTACGTCGCCTCTTTCGATTTAAGATCAGCTTAGGAGAACGTTGAGATCTTTTCATATTGAGCAAAACTATGGAAGATCTACTGAAAGAACTATATTGTGATCCTGAAACAGGTTTCATCTCACCTAAGGCCCTCTTATAAGAAAGAAGGCTAAGGAAAAGACTCGTCGATTCGATTAAAAGACATTCACGAGTGGTATAATGATAAACAGGACATACAGGTCATGTACATACCGAGTCATGTAGCTCAAAGGGATAACTACGATAATTTAGAATGGCTTCTCACGATCCAAACTCATGGCAAATGGGTCTTACCTTCTGGAAGAAGGCGACTATCTAAGCAGCTATCAATATCAACGCTCGCTTATGTTTCGCGAAGATCCTTCAAAACAAGGAGACAGTCGCTGTTTATAGGTGGAATCAAACAATTCGTCAAAGATGACACAGGAGACCACGATACGATGGGTAAGATTGAACGTTTCGACTGAACGATGAAAATGCGACTACTTCGCATGAGTCGACCCTTGACAGAAAGGGTTTTCGCAAGCTTAATATCTAACTACAACAACATTTATCACACCGCCATCAAGATTACACTTATTCAAGTCAAAAGTACAGTCAGATGCAAAGATCTGGACCATGATCGAGAATTAGCCGAACGTATGGAGAATGATAGAAGAGTAGGTACTACAGTACTATATCGTCTCTAAAGGTGTATTTGATAAGATAACACGCGATGGAGCGAAACCGGCTATGAGATCGTCGGTCTCGATGGTTATAGAATTCAGATTCGATGGAAAACGGCCATGCGCTCTACAAGAGTCCGAATGAGATCAAACTATTCAATACTCAGAAGACTGACGCACCATTCGAAAGCGGACAGACCTGTGATGCTGAGCGAATCTTAGAGCACAATAAAATATCATCACGCAAGCTGAAATATCGTGCGTGTCAAGTGGACGTGATACGACGAGCCTACATGGGAGAGTCAAGACAATCTCAGATTCATCAACAAGGCCTACATGGGAGTCAAGACAATCTAATGTTGAGCGCAGCCAGCTTGAGGAAGACTATTTCTCAGAGGGTAATAGAATCAGCCAAGCTTACCACCTGCCTTGGCTTAGGCAGTTCAAATAACTCTATGGTCTATTTTTCTTGGACTGCTGTTTTCGAAGCTTATCAGCCTCTTCATCGACCTTGCTATTGTCATATACGTGAGCGAACATGTTTCGACGATCAATTCAGCTGGAATACGCTTTGTAGCACACACAAAACATGAAAATAGGGATATTGCGAAATTCTTGTCCACTTCCTCTGCCCAGTTCATCATGGCGGCCACGCTTTCTACTGCAAACTTCGTAAGCAGCATATCAAGGATGAAGCGTATGCTCGCGTACGAGGTTTTCGGCAGCGCTATGGAATGAAGTCAATCAAGGACCTGTTCATTTGGTACAATAACCTAGACGTCGTTCCATTCACCAAGGCGGGCTATCAAGGCACAACGTGAGCTATTCGAGCGTTTCGATCTCGATATGTTCCTTGACGGTGTGTGTGTCTACCAGGTTTGAGTGAAAAGGTTATGTATGAGATGATCAAGCTCATTTTCCAGGCTAAGAAGCCAGCTGAAGCATTCAACCTCCCTGAACATCGATACTTAGGCTATATCAAGCAAGACGAGGAAAAGGAACGTGAAGGCTTTCATATACAAGAAGCTGATCGAATTCAATGCAATCGATTAGTATTCTCAATGAGCAGTCCGATATCTATCGTAAGATGAAAGTCCATATCGCCAGTGGTCCATCAGTCATCTTCAATGGCTACGCGAAGCACAACAAGACGGCCATTCGCGATGGCACGCTTTGTAAGAAAATCACCGGCTACGATGTTAATGCCCTCTGTCTGTCGTGTCTTGGCAATGAGATGCCTTGTGGGCGACTAACCACTATCGAAGTTTATGATGGTATCATAGATGACATCAATAACGATAAGATCTTTGGTTTCCGTGTTGTCAAGGGATCACCGAGGGCTGCGGTGTACCAGTAAGGTACCGGTGTGACCTTCACTCAGTGGTGCTGCCATCATTCGTGTGATGATGGGACGAGGATTACGGGACGCTGATGATGGGACGAGGATTACTGGACGCTGATGATGGGACGCGTGGGTACAAGATTGTGGGTACAGGATGGGCATCTACGTGGCACTCGCTGATTGGCTGAAGGACCTTCTATCCAGTTAGGAATCCAGTAGAGTGTATCCAGCAGGAATATCCAGTAGGCTTAGAGGTAGCGCAGTTCGCGAACTAAGGACCTAAATCAATCACTTTGCATTCTGACATCTAGTGCTCAAACGACCTTCCTTTGGTTATGAGCCCAAGCCCCGTTTTCCCTGCTGAAGACTCCGACTACGCTTTCGCCATGGACGCCGCCTCGACCACGACCTCTCGCATCAACAAGTTCGACGGAACCAACTTCCACACGTGGAAGTTCAAGATGGCGATGGTGCTCGAGGAACGAGACCTGTGGGAAGTGACAAGTGGAGAGATCAAGCTGGAGCACTGCGCCACTACGCTGGACCAAACGACGTTCAAGAGGAAGTCTCGCAAGGCGCTGGCGATCATCTGTCTCGCGATGGAAGATCTGCAGCTGCCGCTGGTCCGGTCGGCGAAGGATGCGTACGATGCATGGTCAAACTGGAAGGACACTTCGAGAAGAAGAGTTTGGCCAACAAGCTCTTCCTTCGTCGACGTTTCTTCACGACGATGATGGCGGAAGGTGATGATGTGCTGGAGCACATCAACAAGATCAAGACTCTGGCGGAGCAGCTCGACGCAGTGGGCGCTCCGGTCAGCGAGGATGACTTGGTGATCACGCTTCTTGGGAGTCTCAGCGAGTCGTACCAGTTCCTCATCACGGCGTTGGAGTCGAGAGCCGACTCGCTGTCGTGGGAACTCGTGACGGCTCGGCTGCTGCATGAGGACATGAAGCGCAAGGAGCAAGGTGGCGGCGTCGACGGAGCCGCGCACGGTCAAGGCCAAGCGTTCATGACAAGCGACAACGGCAAGCGTAGGGACGGCAGGCGACCGCCAACAAGGCCAGCGCCTGCCACTACTGTGGGGAGCAAGGACATTGGATCGCCAAGTGTCCTGTGCGAATCCGCGAGAACGCGGAGCGGCAGAGGCCGCAGCGAGCGAACGTCGCGCAGAGTGAGGACGACTCTGGCGACTTCTCGGTTGGTGGTGGGAGCAACACCACCAAGTCGAATGAGGTGTGGCTGGTCGACTCGGGTGCGACGCAGCACATGACCAGTTCCAAGAAGTTCATGAGGAACTACAAGAAGATCTCGCCGGTGGACGCGCATCTCGCGGACGACGGTGTGGTGCAAGCGATCGGGAGAGGCGACATCGTGATGAAGATGCAGACCCCGCGCGGCGTCAAGAAGGGTGTGCTCACGAATGTGGGGCACATTCCCAAGTTGTCGCGCAACCTGTTCTCCGTCGGCAGATTCACCAAGGACGTCGGGCCTGTGACGTTCGAGAGCGACGGTGCTTCACGGAGACGAAGGGTCTCTGCGGAAGCTCGGCGCTCGCGAAGGCAAAGGGCTGTTCAAGCTGAGCATGACACCGGTGATGCCTGACGAGGCCAATGTGGCAAGCTCGAAGGATCGCAAAGGGGACACCACGTCGTACCTCTGGCACCTTCGACTTGGTCACATTGGCCATGGCGGTCTAGACGCCATCGTCAAGAAGGGCTACGGCTCTGGCATCGACATGACGTCGGTGAAGCAGTGGGAGCTGTGCGACGGATGCTCACTCGGCAAGCAAACGCGAGTGAGCTACATGAAGTCGTCTCCAAACCGTGCGAAGCAAGTGCTGGAAGTGGTTCACAGCGATGTGTGCGGCCCCATGCAGACGTCTACGTTTGGTGGCAAGCGCTACTTCGTCACGTTCATCGACAAGTCGCACTTCTGTGTGGTGTACTTGATGCGGAACAAGTCGGAGGTGGCCGCCAAGTTCGCTGAGTTCGTTGCGTTGGCTGAAACGCAGACCGGCAAGCGTGAAAACGCTCCGGAGCGACAACGGTGGCGAGTACACTTCGCGCGAGATGGCCAAGTTCTGCAGCGACCGTGGTATCGTGCAGAAGTTCACGCCGCCGTACACGCCACAGCTGAACGGCGTGGCGGAACGGATGAACCGGACGTTGGTGGAGTGTGCGCGCTGCATGTTGGAGCATGCCGGGTTGTCGAAGGGTTACTGGGGTGAAGCGGTGGTGACAGCCACGTTCCTCCGGAACCGGTGTCCGACACGCGCCATTAGCCACGACAAGTCGCCGCACCAAGTTTGGACGGGAAAGAAGCCACTGCTGGCGAACCTCAAGGTGTTTGGTTGCCACGCGTACGTGCTGGTCCCGAAGGCGAAGCGGTCCAAGTTTGACGCCCGGTCGGTGCGTTGCCGGTTCCTGGGGTACTCGGAGCACGAGAAAGCGTATCGGTTTGAAGAGATCGAGAGCGGTCGCGTGTTGGTGAGCCGCGACGCGCAGTTCATGGAAGACGTCTTCGACGGTGGGAGACGCAAACATGCTACGAAGGAGGTGGTGATTGGTCTTCCAGATCAAGACGATGAAGATGCCACGGATGGAGAGACTCCGTCCGAATCGGATGAGGCTGCGCGGGATGAAGACTTCGAACCTGGCAGCAAGCGACACCCGCGGACGCAGTCACTAGAAGAAGCCGTGGAGGTGCCGAGGGCCAAGCGATATGCGCCGCAGAATGGACGTTCGACGCTGGATGAGATGTCTGCGGCGGCCCAAGAGAGTCAAGATTTTGAGGCTGCGTACGTCGTGGATTCAGTGGGAGAGATGCCGACTACGTTCAAGTCGGCGATGGAATCCAGCGACGCAGCCAAGTGGAAGGAAGCATGCGACTCGGAGTACGACTCGCTGCTCAAGAACAAGACGTGGGAAGTGGTGCCACTGCCGAAGGGACGCAAGGCCATCGGCAACAGATGGGTGTTTCGCGTGAAGGAGAACCAGGCTGGAGAGGTCGAACGGTTCAAGGCGCGTCTGGTGGCCAAGGGTTCTCGCAGAAGTACGGCATCGACTACGACGAGACCTTCGCTCCAGTGGCCAAGTTCACGTCGATCCGGGCCGTGCTGAGTTTGGCCGCCAAGTATGGTCTCAAGCTGCATCAGATGGATGTGAAGACGGCGTTCCTGAATGGCGGCTTGGACGAAGAGATCTACATGGTGCAACCGGACGGCTACGTCGATGAAGACCACCCGGACTACGTGCAAGCTGAAGCAGTCATTGTACGGGTTGAAGCAGTCGCCGCGCATGTGGAACAAGACCATCGACGAGTTCATGCTGAAGCTGGGGTTCACCGCGCGAGTCCGACCATTGCGTCTACGTGAAACGCGACGGACACAGCATGATCTTCGTGGTCATCTACGTGGACGACCTGATCCTGGCCAGCAACGACGACGAGCTGATGGAGTCGACCAAGCGCGCACTCAGCAAACGGTTCGAAATGACAGACCTCGGCGAGCTTACGTACTTCCTCGGCATGGAGATCAAGAACGACTTGGAGTCCGGCAAGGTGACGATGCGGCAGACCAAGTTTCAAGTCGATCCTGAGCAAGTTCGGCATGCAGGACAGCAAACCCGTGAAGACGCCGCAGGATCCAGGACTTAAGTTGACCAAGAACATGTGCGAGGGTGGCTGCAAGCATGAAGACACGATGAAGAACGTGCCGTATCGGAGTGCTGTCGGCGCGTTGATGTACCTGATGGTGGCGACGCGTCCGGACCTGGCTGCTGCAGTAGGCGTGCTGAGTCAGTTCGCCGCCGACCCGTGTCCCACACACTGGCAAGCCCTCAAGCGTGTGCTCCGGTATCTGCAAGCCACGCCCACGCATGGCATCGAGTTCTCGAAGGGTGACGGCTGCGGAGTTGTGTGGCTACTCGGACGCAGACTGGGCTGGTGACATCGAATCGAGAAGAAGTACAAGCGGCTACGCGTTCATGATGAACGGCGGGTGCATCAGCTGGAGGAGCAAGAAGCAGCGGACGGTGGCGCTGTCATCTACAGAGGCGGAGTACATGGCGCTGTCAGAGGCGACGCAGGAGGCGGTGTGGCTCAAGGTGTTTCTGCGCGAGCTCGGCGAAATGGCAAGCGATGAAGCAATCAAGATCTACGAGGACAACCAAGGCTCCATCGCGTTGGCCAAGAACCCGGAGTTCCACAAGCGCACCAAGCACATCGACATTCGCTACCACTTCGTGCGTGAGAAGGTGGAAGACGGTCAGGTGGTGTTGGAGTACTGCTCGACGAAGGACATGCTGGCCGACATCATGACGAAGGCGATCACTTCTGTGCAGTTCGAAGTTCTGCGACACAAGCTGGGGATCCAAGGTGCAGCCGACGTCGAGTCGCGTGGGAATGTTGTCAAGGGATCGCCTCGACCAGCTGCGGTGTACCAGTAAGGTACCGGTGTGACCTTCACTCAGTGGTGCCGCCATCATTCGTGTGATGATGGGACGAGGATTACGGGACGCTGATGATGGGACGAGGATTACGGGACGCTGATGATGGGACGCGTGGGTACAGGATTGTGGGTACAGGATGGGCATCTACGTGGCACTCGCTGATTGGCTGAAGGACCTTCTATCCAGTTAGGAATCCAGTAGAGTGTATCCAGCAGGAATATCCAGTAGGCTTAGAGGTAGAGAAGGAAGGTCGTTTGAGCACTTGATGTCAGAATGCAAAGTGATTGATTTAGGTCCTTAGTTCGCGAACTGCGTGCTACCTCTAAGCCTACTGGATATTCCTGCTGGATACACTCTACTGGATTCCTAACTGGATAGAAGGTCCTTCAGCCAATCAGCGAGTGCCACGTAGATGCCCATCCTGTACCCACAATCCTGTACCCACGCGTCCCATCATCAGCGTCCCGTAATCCTCGTCCCATCATCAGCGTCCCGTAATCCTCGTCCCATCATCACACGAATGATGGCGGCACCACTGAGTGAAGGTTACACCGGTACCTTACTGGTACACCGCAGCTGGTCGAGGCGATCCCTTGACAACATTCCCACGCGACTCGACGTCGGCTGCACCTTGGATCCCCAGCTTGTGTCGCAGAACTTCGAACTGCACAGAAGTGATCGCCTTCGTCATGATGTCGGCCAGCATGTCCTTCGTCGAGCAGTACTCCAACACCACCTGACCGTCTTCCACCTTCTCACGCACGAAGTGGTAGCGAATGTCGATGTGCTTGGTGCGCTTGTGGAACTCCGGGTTCTTGGCCAACGCGATGGAGCCTTGGTTGTCCTCGTAGATCTTGATTGCTTCATCGCTTGCCATTTCGCCGAGCTCGCGCAGAAACACCTTGAGCCACACCGCCTCCTGCGTCGCCTCTGACAGCGCCATGTACTCCGCCTCTGTAGATGACAGCGCCACCGTCCGCTGCTTCTTGCTCCTCCAGCTGATGCACCCGCCGTTCATCATGAACGCGTAGCCGCTTGTACTTCTTCTCGATTCGATGTCACCAGCCCAGTCTGCGTCCGAGTAGCCACACACAACTCCGCAGCCGTCACCCTTCGAGAACTCGATGCCATGCGTGGGCGTGGCTTGCAGATACCGGAGCACACGCTTGAGGGCTTGCCAGTGTGGGACACGGGTCGGCGGCGAACTGACTCAGCACGCCTACTGCAGCAGCCAGGTCCGGACGCGTCGCCACCATCAGGTACATCAACGCGCCGACAGCACTCCGATACGGCACGTTCTTCATCGTGTCTTCATGCTTGCAGCCACCCTCGCACATGTTCTTGGTCAACTTAAGTCCTGGATCCTGCGGCGTCTTCACGGGTTTGCTGTCCTGCATGCCGAACTTGCTCAGGATCGACTTGAGAAACTTGGTCTGCCGCATCGTCACCTTGCCGGACTCCAAGTCGTTCTTGATCTCCATGCCGAGGAAGTACGTAAGCTCGCCGAGGTCTGTCATTTCGAACCGTTTGCTGAGTGCGCGCTTGGTCGACTCCATCAGCTCGTCGTCGTTGCTGGCCAGGATCAGGTCGTCCACGTAGATGACCACGAAGATCATGCTGTGTCCGTCGCGTTTCACGTAGACGCAATGGTCGGACTCGCACTTGGTGAACCCCAGCTTCAGCATGAACTCGTCGATGGTCTTGTTCCACATGCGCGGCGACTGCTTCAACCCGTACAATGACTGCTTCAGCTTGCACACGTAGTCCGGGTGGTCTTCATCGACGTAGCCGTCCGGTTGCACCATGTAGATCTCTTCGTCCAAGCCGCCATTCAGGAACGCCGTCTTCACATCCATCTGATGCAGCTTGAGACCATACTTGGCGGCCAAACTCAGCACGGCCCGGATCGACGTGAACTTGGCCACTGGAGCGAAGGTCTCGTCGTAGTCGATGCCGTACTTCTGCGAGAACCCCTTGGCCACCAGACGCGCCTTGAACCGTTCGACCTCTCCAGCCTGGTTCTCCTTCACGCGAAACACCCATCTGTTGCCGATGGCCTTGCGTCCCTTCGGCAGTGGCACCACTTCCCACGTCTTGTTCTTGAGCAGCGAGTCGTACTCCGAGTCGCATGCTTCCTTCCACTTGGCTGCGTCGCTGGATTCCATCGCCGACTTGAACGTAGTCGGCATCTCTCCCACTGAATCCACGACGTACGCAGCCTCAAAATCTTGACTCTCTTGGGCCGCCGCAGACATCTCATCCAGCGTCGAACGTCCATTCTGCGGCGCATATCGCTTGGCCCTCGGCACCTCCACGGCTTCTTCTAGTGACTGCGTCCGCGGGTGTCGCTTGCTGCCGGGTTCGAAGTCTTCATCCCGCGCAGCCTCATCCTCACTGCCGTCCTCATCCGATTCGGACGGAGTCTCTTCATCCGTGGCATCTTCATCGTCTTCATCTGGAAGACCAATCACCACCTCCTTCGTAGCATATTTGCGTCTCCCACCGTCGAAGACGTCTTCCATGAACTGCGCGTCGCGGCTCACCAACACGCGACCGCTCTCGATCTCTTCAAACCGATACGCTTTCGTGCCCGAGTACCCCAGGAACCGGCAACGCACCGACCGGGCGTCAAACTTGGACCGCTTCGCCTTCGGGACCAGCACGTACGCGTGGCAACCAAACACCTTGAGGTTCGCCAGCAGTGGCTTCTTTCCCGTCCAAACTTGGTGACGAAGTAGCGCTTGCCACCAAACGTAGACGTCTGCATGGGCCGCACATCGCTGTGAACCACTTCCAGCACTTGCTTCGCACGGTTTGGAGACGACTTCATGTAGCTCACTGCGTTTGCTTGCCGAGTGAGCATCCGTCGCACAGCTCCCACTGCTTCACCGACGTCATGTCGATGCCAGAGCCGTAGCCCTTCTTGACGATGGCGTCTAGACCGCCATGGCCAATGTGACCAAGTCGAAGGTGCCAGAGGTACGACGTGGTGTCCCTTGCGATCCTTCGAGCTTGCCACATTGGCCTCGTCAGGCATCACCGGTGTCATGCTCAGCTTGAACAGCCTTTGCCTTCGCGAGCGCCGAGCTTCCACTTGAGACCCTTCGTCTCCGTGAAGCACCCGTCGCTCTCGAACGTCACAGGCCCGACGTCCTTGGTGAATCTGCCGACGGAGAACAGGTTGCGCGACAACTTGGGAATGTGCCACATTCGTGAGCACACCTCTTGACGCCGCGCGGGGTCTGCATCTTCATCACGATGTCGCCTCTCCCGATCGCTGCACCACACCGTCGTCCGCGAGATGCACGTCCACCGGCGAGATCTTCTTGTAGTTCCTCATGAACTTCTTGGAACTGGTCATGTGCTGCGTCGCACCCGAGTCGACCAGCCACACCTCATTCGACTTGGTGGTGTTGCTCCCACCACCAACCGAGAAGAGAAGTCGCCAGAGTCGTCCTCACTCTGCGCGACGTTCGCTCGCTGCGGCCTCTGCCGCTCCGCGTTCTCGCGGATTCGCACAGACACTTGGCGATCCAATGTCCTTGCTCCCCACAGTAGTGGCAGGCGCTGGCCTTGTTGGCGGTCGCCTGCCGTCCCTGCGCTTGCCGTTGTCGCTTGTCATGAACGCTTGGCCTTGACCGTGCGCGGCTCCGTCGACGCCGCCACCTTGCTCCTTGCGCTTCATGTCCTCATGCAGCAGCCGAGCCGTCACGAGTTCCCACGTCAGCGAGTCGGCTCTCGACTCCAACGCCGTGATGAGGAACTGGTACGACTCGCTGAGACTCCCAAGAAGCGTGATCACCAAGTCATCCGCTGACCGGAGCGCCCACTGCGTCGAGCTGCTCCGCCAGAGTCTTGATCTTGTTGATGTGCTCCAGCACATCATCACCTTCCGCCATCATCGTCGTGAAGAAACGTCGACGAAGGAAGAGCTTGTTGGCCAAACTCTTCTTCTCGAAGTGTCCTTCCAGTCTTGACCATGCATCGTACGCATCCTTCGCCGACCGGACCAGCGGCAGCTGCGAATCTTCCATCGCGAGACAGATGATCGCCAGCGCCTTGCGAGACTTCCTCTTGAACGTCGTTTGGTCCAGCGTAGTGGCGCAGTGCTCCAGCTTGATCTCTCCACTTGTCACTTCCCACAGGTCTCGTTCCTCGAGCACCATCGCCATCTTGAACTTCCACGTGTGGAAGTTGGTTCCGTCGAACTTGTTGATGCGAGAGGTCGTGGTCGAGGCGGCGTCCATGGCGAAAGCGTAGTCGGAGTCTTCAGCAGGGAAAACGGGGCTTGGGCTCATAACCAAAAGGAAAGTCGCTTGAGCACTTGATGTCAGAATGCAAAGTGATTGATTTAGGTCCTTAGTTCGCGAACTGCATGCTACCTCTGCTTCACTGGATATTCCTGCTGGATGCACTCTACTGGATTCCTAACTGGATAGAAGGTCTTCAGCCAATCAGCGAGTGCCACGTAGATGCCCATCCTGTACCCACAATCATACCCACGCGTCGCCCATCATCAGCGTCCTGTAATCCTCGTCCCATCATCACACGAATGATGGCGGCACCACTGAGTGAAGGTCACACCGGTACCTTACTGGTACACCGCAGCTGGTCGAGGCGATCCCTTGACAACAAAAAAGCAACGCCGATCGCTGATATGATGAAGTTGGTTGAAAACGCAGCTTTCGTCCTCTGGAATCGATATGAGTAAACATATGGAAGTAAGCTATGAATCTGATCCAAAAGTTATTAACAAGGCGATCGAGCACTTCACTCATAACAACCTGACTGAGTTCACGGATGGAACGGTTGACTCAGCGAGGACAAACGTCGCCTTAAGCTCAAAAGGCCGATACATCTATCTATCGTCATCTATCAGCTCGCTAAGCTACGTATCCTTCAATTATATTATGATTGCATGAGACCCCATTCCCATCACTCATCGAACCCGACCCCATTGATCATTTCAACGAGCATAAGTAGGGAATGGCTCCCGAGGATGATAGCGAGAAGAATGCGTATTTCGATGAAGAACCCTGGTTTGTTCAAGGAGGAGTATTGTGGTAATGCTATGATTAGTTTATCGAGCAAAACCGACGTCTGCTACGTCCCTGATAATGAGTGTAAGGTTGAGAAGGATAAGTGGATCATCGATGGAAAGGTATATTTCAAACTATCCGCTAAGGGCATTCAAAGATCGCAAAATATTAAGGAACTAACCCTGATAAGTTTAAATCCGTTATGAAGGACCGCATATCGATTCAAGGAACCAACACTCAATGATGACGTATAGTCAAACGAAAACAGCTATGAACTATTATTACGATAAGCTACAGGTAGGCCCTGATGGCATATCTACGTCGCCTCTTCGATTTAAGATCAGCTTAGGAGAACGTTGAGATCTTTTCATATTGAGCAAAACTATGGAAGATCTACTGAAAGAACTATATTGTGATCCTGAAACAGGTTTCATCTCACCTAAGGCCCTCTTATAAGAAAGAAGGCTAAGGAAAAGACTCGTCGATTCGATTAAAAGACATTCACGAGTGGTATAATGATAAACAGGACATACAGGTCATGTACATACCGAGTCATGTAGCTCAAAGGGATAACTACGATAATTTAGAATGGCTTCACGATCCAAACTCATGGCAAATGGGTCTTACCTTCTGGAAGAAGGCGACTATCTAAGCAGCTATCAATATCAACGCTCGCTTATGTTTCGCGAAGATCCTTCAAAACAAGGAGACAGTCGCTGTTTTAGGTGGAATCAAACAATTCGTCAAAGATGACACAGGAGACCACGATACGATGGGTAAGATTGAGCGTTTCGACTGAACGATGAAAATGCGACTACTTCGCATGAATCGACCCTTGACAGAAAGGGTTTTCGCAAGCTTAATATCTTACTACAACAACATTTATCACACCGCCATCAAGATGACACTTATTCAAGTCAAAGTACAGTCAGATGCAAAGATCTGGACCATGATCGAGAATTAGCCGAACGTATGGAGAATGATAGAAGAGTAGGTACTACAGTACTATATCGTCTCTCTAAAGGTGTATTTGATAAGATAACACGCGATGGAGCGAAACCGGCTATGAGATCGTCGGTCTCGATGGTTATAGAATTCAGATTCGATGGAAAACGGCCATGCGCTCTACAAGAGTCCGAATGAGATCAAACTATTCAATACTCAGAAGACTGACGCACCATTCGAAAGCGGACAGACCTGTGATGCTGAGCGAATCTTAGAGCACAATAAAATATCATCACGCAAGCTGAAATATCGTGCGTGTCAAGTGGACGTGATACGACGAGCCTACATGGGAGAGTCAAGACAATCTCAGATTCATCAACAAGGCCTACATGGAGTCAAGACTGTTGTCAAGGGATCGCCTCGACCAGCTGCGGTGTACCAGTAAGGTACCGGTGTAACCTTCACTCAGTGGTGCCGCCATCATTCGTGTGATGATGGGACGAGGATTACGGGACGCTGATGATGGGACGAAGATTACGGACGCTGATGATGGGACGCGTGGGTACAGGATTGTGGGTACAGGATGGGCATCTACGTGGCACTCGCTGATTGGCTGAAGGACCTTCTATCCAGTTAGGAATCCAGTAGAGTGTATCCAGCAGGAATATCCAGTAGGCTTAGAGGTAGCACGCAGTTCGCGAACTAAGGACCTAAATCAATCACTTTGCATTCTGACATCTAGTGCTCAAACGACCTTCCTTTTGGTTATGAGCCCAAGCCCCGTTTTCCTGCTGAAGACTCCGACTACGCTTTCGCCATGGACGCCGCCTCGACCACGACCTCTCGCATCAACAAGTTCGATGGAACTAATTTCCACACGTGGAAGTTCAAGATGGCGATGGTGCTCGAGGAACGAGACCTGTGGGAAGTGACAAGTGGAGAGATCAAGCTGGAGCACTGCGCCACTACGCTGGACCAAACGACGTTCAAGAGGAAGTCTCGCAAGGCGCTGGCGATCATCTGTCTCGCGATGGAAGATTCGCAGCTGCCGCTGGTCCGGTCGGCGAAGGATGCGTACGATGCATGGTCAAAACTGGAAGGACACTTCGAGAAGAAGAGTTTGGCCAACAAGCTCTTCCTTCGTCGACGTTTCTTCACGACAATGATGGCGGAAGGTGATGATGTGCTGGAGCACATCAACAAGATCAAGACTCTGGCGGAGCAGCTCGACGCAGTGGGCGCTCCGGTCAGCGAGGATGACTTGGTGATCACGCTTCTTGGGAGTCTCAGCGAGTCGTACCAGTTCCTCATCACGGCATTGAGTCGAGAGCCGACTCGCTGTCGTGGGAACTCGTGACGGCTCGGCTGCTGCATGAGGACATGAAGCGCAAGGAGCAAGGTGGCGGCGTCGACGGAGCCGCGCACGGTCAAGGCCAAGCGTTCATGACAAGCGACAACGGCAAGCACAAGGGACGGCAGGCGACCGCCAACAAGGCCAGCGCCTGCCACTACTGTGGGGAGCAAGGACATTGGATCGCCAAGTGTCCTGTGCGAATCCGCGAAACGGAGCGGCAGAAGCCGCAGCGAGCGAACGTCGCGCAGAGTGAGGACGACTCTGGCGACTTCCTCTTCTCGGTTGGTGGTGGAACACCACCAAGTCGAATGAGGTGTGGCTGGTCGACTCGGGTGCGACGCAGCACATGACCAGTTCCAAGAAGTTCATGAGGAACTACAAGAAGATCTCGCCGGTGGACGCATCTCGCGGACGACGGTGTGGTGCAAGCGATCGGGAGAGGCGGCATCGTGATGAAGATGCAGACCCGCGCGGCGTCAAGAAGGGTGTGCTCACGAATGTGTGGCACATTCCCAAGTTGTCGCGCAACCTGTTCTCCGTCGGCAGATTCACCAAGGACGTCGGGCCTGTGACGTTCGAGAGCGACGGGTGCTTCACGGAGACGAAGGGTCTCAAGTGGAAGCTCGGCGCTCGCGAAGGCAAAAGGCTGTTCAAGCTGAGCATGACACCGGTGATGCCTGACGAGGCCAATGTGGCAAGCTCGAAGGATCGCAAAGGGGACACCACGTCGTACCTCTGGCACCTTCGACTTGGTCACATTGGCCATGGCGGTCTAGACGCCATCGTCAAGAAGGGCTACGGCTCTGGCATCGACATGACGTCGGTGAAGCAGTGGGAGCTGTGCGACGGATGCTCACTCGGCAAACAAACGCGAGTGAGCTACATGAAGTCGTCTCCAAACCGTGCGAAGCAAGTGCTGGAAGTGGTTCACAGCGATGTGCGGCCCCATGCAGACGTCTACGTTTGGCGGCAAGCGCTACTTCGTCACGTTCATCGACGACAAGTCGCACTTCTGTGTGGTGTACTTGATGCGGAACAAGTCGGAGGTGGCCGCCAAGTTCGCTGAGTTCGTTGCGTTGGCTGAAACGCAGACCGGCAAGCGCGTGAAAACGCTCCGGAGCGACAACGGTGGCGAGTACACTTCGCGCGAGATGGCCAAGTTCTGCAGCGACCGTGGTATCGTGCAGAAGTTCACGCCGCCGTACACGCCACAGCTGAACGGCGTGGCGGAACGGATGAACCGGACGTTGGTGGAGTGTGCGCGCTGCATGTTGGAGCATGCCGGGTTGTCGAAGGGTTACTGGGGTGAAGCGGTGGTGACAGCCACGTTCCTCCGGAACCGGTGTCCGACACGCGCCATTAGCCACGACAAGTCGCCGCACCAAGTTTGGACGGAAAGAAGCCACTGCTGGCGAACCTCAAGGTGTTTGGTTGCCACGCGTACGTGCTGGTCCCGAAGGCGAAGCGGTCCAAGTTTGACGCCCGGTCGGTGCGTTGCCGGTTCCTGGGGTACTCGGAGCACGAGAAAGCGTATCGGTTTGAAGAGATCGAGAGCGGTCGCGTGTTGGTGAGCCGCGACGCGCAGTTCATGGAAGACGTCTTCGACGGTGGGAGACGCAAATATGCTACGAAGGAGGTGGTGATTGGTCTTCCAGATGAAGATGATGAAGATGCCACGGATGAAGAGACTCCGTCCGAATTGGATGAGGACGGCAGTGAGATGAGGCTGCGCGGAATGAAGACTTCGAACCCGGCAGCAAGCGACACCCGCGGACGCAGTCACTAGAAGAAGCCGTGGAGGTGCCGAGGGCCAAGCGATATGCGCCGCAGAATGGACGTTCGACGCTGGATGAGATGTCTGCGGCGGCCCAAGAGAGTCAAGATTTTGAGGCTGCGTACGTCGTGGATTCAGTGGGAGAGATGCCGACTACGTTCAAGTCGGCGATGGAATCCAGCGACGCAGCCAAGTGGAAGGAAGCATGCGACTCGGAGTACGACTCGCTGCTCAAGAACAAGACGTGGGAAGTGGTGCCACTGCCGAAGGGACGCAAAGCCATCGGCAACAGATGGGTGTTTCGCGTGAAGGAGAACCAGGCTGGAGAGGTCGAACGGTTCAAGGCGCGTCTGGTGGCTGGTTCTTTCGCAGAAGTACGGCATCGACTACGACGAGACCTTCGCTCCAGTGGCCAAGTTCACGTCGATCCGGGCCGTGCTGAGTTTGGCCGCCAAGTATGGTCCAAGCCGCATCAGATGGATGTGAAGACGGCGTTCCTGAATGGCGGCTTGGACGAAGAGATCTACATGGTGCAACCGGACGGCTACGTCGATGAAGACCACCCGGACTACGTGTGCAAGCTGAAGCAGTCATTGTACGGGTTGAAGCAGTCGCCGCGCATGTGGAACAAGACCATCGACGAGTTCATGCTGAAGCTGGGGTTCACCAAGTGCGAGTCCGACCATTGCGTCTACGTGAAACGCGACGGACACAGCATGATCTTCGTGGTCATCTACGTGGACGACCTGATCCTGGCCAGCAACGACGACGAGCTGATGGAGTCGACCAAGCGCGCACTCAGCAAACGGTTCGAAATGACAGACCTCGGCGAGCTTACGTACTTCCTCGGCATGGAGATCAAGAACGACTTGGAGTCCGGCAAGGTGACGATGCGGCAGACCAAGTTTCTCAAGTCGATCCTGAGCAAGTTCGACATGCAGGACAGCAAACCCGTGAAGACGCCACAGGATCCAGGACTTAAGTTGACCAAGAACATGTGCGAGGGTGGCTGCAAGCACGAAGACACGATGAAGAACGTGCCGTATCGGAGTGCTGTCGGCGCGTTGATGTACCTGATGGTGGCGACGCGTCCGGACCTGGCTGCTGCAGTAGGCGTGCTGAGTCAGTTCGCCGCCGACCCGTGTCCCACACACTGGCAAGCCCTCAAGCGTGTGCTCCGGTATCTGCAAGCCACGCCCACGCATGGCATCGAGTTCTCGAAGGGTGACGGCTGCGGAGTTGTGTGTGGCTACTCGGACGCAGACTGGGCTGGTGACATCGAATCGAGAAGAAGTACAAGCGGCTACGCGTTCATGATGAACGGCGGGTGCATCAGCTGGAGGAGCAAGAAGCAGCGGACGGTGGCGCTGTCATCTACAGAGGCGGAGTACATGGCGCTGTCAGAGGCGACGCAGGAGGCGGTGTGGCTCAAGGTGTTTCTGCGCGAGCTCGGCGAAATGGCAAGCGATGAAGCAATCAAGATCTACGAGGACAACCAAGGCTCCATCGCGTTGGCCAAGAACCCGGAGTTCCACAAGCGCACCAAGCACATCGACATTCGCTACCACTTCGTGCGTGAGAAGGTGGAAGACGGTCAGGTGGTGTTGGAGTACTGCTCGACGAAGGACATGCTGGCCGACATCATGACGAAGGCGATCACTTCTGTGCAGTTCGAAGTTCTGCGACACAAGCTGGGGATCCAAGGTGCAGCCGACGTCGAGTCGCGTGGGAATGTTGTCAAGGGATCGCCTCGACCAGCTGCGGTGTACCAGTAAGGTACCGGTGTGACCTTCACTCAGTGGTGCCGCCATCATTCGTGTGATGATGGGACGAGGATTACAGGACGCTGATGATGGGACGCGTGGGTACAAGATTGTGGGTACAGGATGGGCATCTACGTGGCACTCGCTGATTGGCTGAAGACCTTCTATCCAGTTAGGAATCCAGTAGAGTGTATTCAGCAGGAATATCCAGTAGGCTTAGAGGTAGCAAGCAGTTCGCGAACTAAGGACCTAAATCAATCACTTTGCATTCTGACATCAAGTGCTCAAACGACCTTTACTTTTAAAAGTACAGTCAGATGCAAAGATCTGGACCATGATCGAGAATTAGCCGAACGTATGGAGACTGATAGAAGAGTAGGTACTACAGTACTATATCGTCTCTCTAAAGGTGTATTTGATAAGATAACACGCGATGGAGCGAAACCGGCTATGAGATCGTCGGTCTCGATGGTTATAGAATTCAGATTCGATGAAAAACGGCCATGCGCTCTACAAGAGTCCGAATGAGATCAAACTATTCAATACTCAGAAGACTGACGCACCATTCGAAAGCGGACAGACCTGTGATGCTGAGCGAATCTTAGAGCACAATAAAATATCATCACGCAAGCTGAAATATCGTGCGTGTCAAGTGGACGTGATACGACGAGCCTACATGGGAGAGTCAAGACAATCTCAGATTCATCAACAAGGCCTACATGGGAGTCAAGACAATCTAATGTTGAGCGCAGTCAGCTTGAGGAAGACTATTTCTCAGAGGGTAATAGAATCAGCCAAGCTTACCACCTGCCTTGGCTTAGGCAGTTCAAATAACTCTATGGTCTATTTTTCTTGGACTGTTGTTTTCTAAGCTTATCAGCCTCTTCATCGACCTTGCTATTGTCATATACGTGAGCGAACATGTTTCGACGATCAATTCAGCTGGAATACGCTTTGTAGCACACACAAAACATGAAAATAGGGATATTGCGAAATTCTTGTCCACTTCCTCTGCCCAGTTCATCATATGGCGGCCACGCTTTCTACTGCAAACTTCGTAAGCAGCATATCAAGGATGAAGCGTATGCTCGCGTACGAGGTTTTCGGCAGCGCTATGGAATGAAGTCAATCAAGGACCTGTTCAACGTGAGCTATTCGAGCGTTTCGATCTCGATATGTTCCTTGACGGTGTGTGTGTCTACCAGGTTTGAGTGAAAAGGTTATGTATGAGATGATCAAGCTCATTTTCCAGGCTAAGAAGCCAGCTGAAGCATTCAACCTCCTGAACATCGATACTTAGGTTATATCAAGCAAGACGAGGAAAGGAACGTGAAGGCTTTCATATACAAGAAGCTGATCGAATTCAATGCAATCGATTAGTATTCTCAATGAGCAGTCCGATATCTATCGTAAGATGAAAGTCCATATCGCCAGTGGTCCATCAGTCATCTTCAATGGCTACGCGTGTTGTCAAGGGATCGCCTCGACCAGCTGCGGTGTACCAGTAAGGTACCAGTGTGACCTTCACTCAGTGGTGCCGCCATCATTCGTGTGATGATGGGACGAGGATTACGGGACGCTGATGATGGGACGCGTGGGTACAAGATTGTGGGTACAGGATGGGCATCTACGTGGCACTCGCTGATTGGCTGAAGACCTTCTATCCAGTTAGGAATCCAGTAGAGTGTATCAGCAGGAATATCCAGTAGGCTTAGAGTGGCTAGCAGTTCGCGAACTAAGGACCTAAATCAATCACTTTGCATTCTGACATCTAGTGCTCAAACGACCTTCCTTTTGGTTATGAGCCCAAGCCCCCGTTTTCCCTGCTGAAGACTCCGACTACGCTTTTCGCCATGGACGCCGCCTCGACCACGACCTCTCGCATCAACAAGTTCGACGGAACCAACTTCCACACGTGGAAGTTCAAGATGGCGATGGTGCTCGAGGAACGAGACCTGTGGGAAGTGACAAGTGGAGAGATCAAGCTGGAGCACTGCGCCACTACGCTGGACCAAACGACGTTCAAGAGGAAGTCTCGCAAGGCGCTGGCGATCATCTGTCTCGCGATGGAAGATTCGCAGCTGCCGCTGGTCCGGTCGGCCAAGGATGCGTACGATGCATCCGGTCAGCGAGGATGACTTGGTGATCACGCTTCTTGGGAGTCTGAGCGAGTCGTACCAGTTCCTCATCACGGCGTTGAGTCGATTTTTTTTTTTTCATTGCATTGCCATTCCATGCCGAGGAAGGTATTGCAGCTGAGGTCTGTCAGAACCGTTTGTTGAAAGTAGCAAGCCATGCCGACCCATCAATTGCTAATCGTCGCTTGCGGCAGGATCAGGGTCGTCCACGAGATGACGAGATCAATGTGTGCGGTCCGCGTTACCGCAGACGCAATTGTCATCTCACATTGCGTCGAACCCCAGCTCTCGTCATAGCCTTTGTTACATGCGCGCGTGCATCATGTCCTGCTTTCAGCTTGCGCACGTCGGGGTCTCACGCTGTAGCCCGGTTTGCACCAGTAGATCTCTTCGTCCAAAACTGCCATTCAGGGAACGCCTCCTCACATCCCATCTGATGGCAGTGAGACCATGCCGGCGGCCAAACTCGCGGCCCGGATGACGTGAATCTGGCCACTGGAGCAAGGAATTCGTCGTGGTCGATGCCTATCTGCTAAGAACCCTTGGTCCACCAGACGCGCCTTTGAACCGTTCGACCTCTCCAGCCTGGTTCTCCTTCACGCGAAACACCCATCTGTTGCCGATGGCCGCGTCCCTTCGGCGGTGTCACCATCACGTCTTTGTTCTTTGAGCAGGTCAAAGGTGCTCCGAGTCGCATGCTGCGCTCTTCCATTTGGCGCGTTCATGCTGGACTTGACGTCGCGGCATGAATCCTCTCTCCCACTGAATCCACGACGTAGCGCAACCTCAAAATCTGATCTCTTCGCCGCGCCGCAGTGCACATCCAGCGTCGTGAACGTCCATTCTGGCGCATATCACTGCGAGCCCCTCGGCGCCTCCACGGTTCGCTGGAGCTGCGTCCGCGGGTGCGAACTGCCGCCGGGTTCGAAGATCTCATTCCGCGCAGCCTTCATCATCTGTCGTCTCACTCTGCACATGGACGGTCTCCATCCGTGGCATCTTCATCGTTCATCTGAAGACCAATCACCACCTCCTTCTGTCGTCATATTGCGTCTCCCACCGTCGAGAGCTTCCATGAACTGCGCGTCGCGGTTCTCACCACGCTACGCGACCGCTCGATCTCTTCAAACCATACGCTTTCTCGGTCTGCAGCCCCAAGGGAACGGCAACGCGCACTCGACTGGGCGTCAACTTGACCGCTTCGCCGCTATGGGACCAGCCGTACGCGCCCGGCAACCAAACACCTTGCGGGTTCGTCAGCAGTGTATTTTTCCGCATCCATTTGTGCGGCGACTTGTACGTGGCTAGCGCTGTGACACGGTTCCGGAGGAACTCTCAGTCACCACGCTCACCCCAGTAACCCCTTCGACACAGCCGGCATGTCTACCAGCATGGCGCACACTCCACCAACGTCCAGGTTCATCCGTTTAGACCCGCCGCTGCCGTTCCTGCTGGCTGTAACTGGCGGCGTGAAAACTCTGCATGACCACGGTCGCTGCAGAACGAGCCATCTCGCGCGAAGTGTACTCGCCACCGTTGTCGCTCCGAGGCTTTTCATATCGCTTGCCGGTCTGCGTTTCGTGCATAACGAACGAACTTCCAGCTGGCAATATCACTCGACTTGTTCGCATCAAGATACCACCACGAAGTGCGGTCTGTCGTCGATGAACGTGATCGAATAAGCGCTTGCCCAAACGTAGACGTCGTATAGGGGATCGCACACATCGCTGTGAACCACTTCTGCACGCTCTGCACGGTTTACGAACGACTTCAATGTGGTCTCACTCTCGTTTTTGCCGAGTGAGGCATCCGAAATCGTACAGGCTCCATAAGTTTCTACCGACGTCATGTCGATGCCAGAGTGAACCGTAGCCCTCTATGACGATGGCGTCTGGAACGTATGCCAGGCTAATGTAGACCAAGTCGAGGTGCAGAGGTGCGCATGGTGTCCCCTGACGACCTCCGCCTACATTGGCCTCGTCAGGCATCACCGGTGTCATGTCAGCAGAACAGCCTTACCTGCGGCGCCGAGGCTTCCAGCCTTCTGAGACCCTTCGTCTCCTGAAGTCACCTGTGCAACTCGAACATCACAGGGCCCGACGTCATGGGTGAATTCGCCGCTTGGGAGCAGGTTGCGCGACAGCTAGGGAATGTGACCACACGCGTGAGCACACCTTCTTGACGCGCGCGAAGTCTGCATCTTCATCACGATGTCGCTCTCCCGATCTTAGCACCACCGTTAGTCCCGCGAGATGCAATCGTCCACCGGCGAGATCTTTCTTGTAGTTCGCGAACGCTTGAACTGGTCATGTGCCGTTGCCCCGGTCAGTCGATCTCAGCCACCTCTATTCGACTTGGTGGTGTTGTTTACCCAACGAGAAGAGGAAGTCGCCAGAGTCGCGTCCTCACTTGCAAAGGACGTCTGCTCGCTGTGCTGCGCTCGCGTATTCTCGCGGATTCGCCGGCGCTTGGCGATCAATGTCCATCATCCACAGATGGTCAGGCGTCTGCCTTGTTGGCGTCGCCGCACCTCGTCCTGTGCCGTTGTCGCTAGCTCATGAACAGCTGCGCGACCGTGCGCATCGTCGACGCCACCACCTTGCTCCTTGCGCTTCATGTCACTCATGCAGCAGCCGAGCTCGTCACGAGCCCCACGACATGAGTCGGTTTC